>NC_143577.1:79384089-79562736 GCF_048544385.1 Mastigoproctus giganteus | reverse complement strand
CTTTGATTTCCTTGTTAGATGACAACATGCCCAAAAAAAAGTATATGATATTTAGGTGTAACTGACTGAATTTAAAAAAATAATAAATAATAATAATAATAATAAATACGATCCTTATGGCAGTCAGAACTAGCTGTAACTGAGTTAGATGGTGGGCAGGAAAGAAAATTATAAGTTCGTTTTTCCAGTATAGACCGATAACTCGGATATGTATGCACCTTGGTTATGACCAGCGCCAGTTTTCATTAACCCTATAGCAAGGGACAAGCTGTCACATCAACCTCCCGTTCAGACAATAAACAACACAGAGAGAAGTAGCATCCCTTTCATCCCGACCACCTGACAGCTCATTAAGTATTTGCTCGGTCCAGGCGACCAGTTTAATGACTCTACAGGGAGCAGCACCAGCACTTACCTTAGCCACACACATCCATCATGTTCCACAAAGGCGACTAAAGCTGTCTTCGTAGGCGGTTGCTTGTGAGTAGACCAATAGCCCACAAGCGGCCTTAATTCATCCCCGCATTACGCCGTAGGGTGTAAGGGCTTCAAATGTGAGGAATTATAATTTTTTTATACATTTTCATCAACGCATCACCCATAACCCAACACAGAACTGAACGATATAATCATATGCAACTGATTCCTCTCCAATCGCATAGCGAAAGATCCCAGTTACTTTCTTAAATGTCACAGAAAATGAAGCAACTTAAAAATGCCATGTACCGAAAGGGTGAGAATGTGCATTTGGGGGAGGGGGCGTTTGATCAATTCTGAGGAACTCCTGACAATTTTACGGCACGCCTGCCTGCCTGCTCTCTCTCTCTCTCTCTCTCTCTCTCTCTCTCTCTCTCTCTCTCTCTCTCTTGCTCTCTCTCTCTCTCTCTCTCTCACACGATCAGTGTTTTTCCGCACACATGCACAAAATAATATACACATAATCACATAATTTACAGACACAATAGTCTAGATGCATTTTCGCAAAAATGAACATTTATTTATTTTTATAATGTAAATGGTTTCCAGCAAACAAACCTGCCGTGTAAAGGTGAAGATACTATTCCTATAAGAGCGCAGTCGGTGTAGCAAAGTTCATATATATTAAACAAATTGGGAATACCAGTATATAGTCCCAGTTTGTTCAAGAGGCTCAGAGGCTCACAGCGCACTGCTGAACTCCGGTTTCTATCCATGGCATGCAAAACAAATAAAACAGCCACGGAGTTCGCTCCTTTTTTTGCTGGGTTCTTAGCCTTCGCAAGTTCAAGTGATTGGATTGTTGAAGATTAAGCGCCGGTCGAGATAAGACTGTGAAGCGTTGGGGCGTCAATTATATAGTACAGTCATAGTTCGCTTTAAGCGTCTCGTCTGTTTTACATGGATTCGGTAGAGCGCGAGTATTAAATCCTATGTTAATAACAGTTTGAATCGGTCCCAGTAAGCAAATCATCGCACAGAACGCGTCGTTCAACTGGAAGCACACCTCTAGTGTCAGGAAGATGATCAATCAAGTTATCCTTGCCGTATGAAGAAACTGTACGCAACCTGAAGAAGAAGAAGGCAAGGAAACGCATGCTTGATGCCTTCATCAAGAGACCGACTCCGGTAAACTTCAGGAACTTTAGGCGTAGAGGATGCCCTAGCAGATAACACAGTTGATATAATTACCGCCCTGCTCACACCCGAAAAGACCTGAGTTTCGAATCCCGTCGGCGATGTGAGAAATTTTTATGGGCCTTTTTTACAATATGTCTCAGTTAGTTGGTTCCCAGGTGAGGGCAGTGTGGTTTTCCCTTCGGAAAACTTTTTTTTTTTTGTCCAGTAAACAAGCAAATTGACCATAGAATACGCAATTTTACAGATATAATATGCACGGTGTGTCATAATATGTGGAAATCACTTCAGGATCGATTTGGGACCTAAAAATAATATAAAAAAAAATTCATGTGAAAAATTCATGTCTGATTTTACCTTGTTTCCGAGTTACAGCCATTTTTCTGCACCAGCAATTCTTTCCACAGAGTTAGCATAGCTGATATTTGTGCAAACAAGATCCCGCAGTGTTCTTTGATTTCAGTTAATTCTCTACTCTACAAGGACACGACATTTGGAACTTGTTATTAACATTTTGATACTGTGCATTTGATGTGATAATGGAGCCTTATTCAAATCGAGAGATTGCAGACATACAACTCGTGTATGAACTTGCTAGATACAATGCAGCCGAGGCAAGACGTTTGTAGGTAGAAATCTTCCCTAACCGTCCTGTGCCATATAAGATCATTCAGAGAATACACCGAGTGGACAGAAATCATGGGATACCTACCTAGTAGCGGGTAAGCACACCTTTCGCCTGGATAAGAGCAGTCATACGGCGGCGAGGCATTGAGTCCACTAGTTCATGAAAGCGTTCCACAGGTATTTCCATCCATGCTTGCTGCACCGCTGTCCATAATTCCGTTGCATTCCTCAACTCTTCGTGTCTGTTTGAGCGAAAGTTAGACTTCCATAGTGGATTCAATGGATTCTGTTTTATATGTTCGTAACTTATTATTTAACTGGTTACGCCAAATTTTTTGTCCATTTTCATTGCATAATGATTGATTTATAGTCTAAGGAATCTGGATATGATCGTTGTTAGAGGGGTTTCTTGCTGTTTTATCTGCACGCTTATTTCCTTATATTTCAGCGTGCCCTGGAATCCAACAAAATATGAGTCAACATATTGTTATGAAGTTCCGATATTTGAGTTCTTATTTATTTTATAAGTGGATGTGTAGAGTGTGTTTAGTGTCAAACGGCACCAGGGTTCCCCCCCCCCAATCTCCGTAATGGATGTGGAGAGTGAAAATTGTCTTGGAGAGCCGTCACTACATTCAAAGAGTCTGTACAGATTATAGTCTTCGGAGCGAATCATTAGCAAGAAAGCCAAAACACATCTTAATGGCATAGAGTTCTGTAGTGAAAACACTGCATTGCTGTCGTAATGAGACAGAGACTGTTGATGTTGGTAGGACCACAGCAGCTCCGATAGCAGTGTCACTTTTGGAACCATCAGTATAAATTTGCAGAGTTTATGTATTTGCGAAGGAATGGGTTACATGTAGTTTCCGAAAGGTTTGATTGTCCTGGGACTGTTTCCTCCAGCGACGGAAGAGTTATCAGTTGAGGATATGTACATTTTCCACGGAGATGTACAATTTTTGTGTCTTGATGAGCATTGGTCAGATGCACATTCTACTGTTGAATTAGCTCCTGAAGGCGGATTCCTGTAGGTTTGTTTTCGTAAGGTTTATTTCTAAAACGGTTTACCCATTGAGGATCACAGAGGTGTGACCAGATAGGATGAGAAGGAAGGCTATGATTTTAACTGCAGCATTCACTTTATCTTTCTCCGAAGGTGAAGCGGAGGTTCACTGGCTTCTATACACAGGCTTTGTACTGGCGATGTCCTGAACGCTCGAGACCAATCCTGAGTGCACTATGTTGTACTGGGTTGAGACATGCTACAAGTTTTTCGAGCAGAGTCATAAACTGGGAATCCATTATTTAATCTAGATCTGATCAAGGGTAAGTGGAGTAGAGTATAGCGATCAGCTCCCCATGTCACGGACAAGATGACTTGAAGTATCTTCAGCTTTTTCATACAAAGATTTCGTGTTTGTAGTATATGTTTCTGGAAAGTCAGTTTGGTGTCAAACGTCATGCCCAAGAATCGGATGGTGTTGGTAAGTGGTATTGGTTGAGTTCCCAGTAATAATTCAGGTTCTGGGTGTAGTTGACGCCTTTTACAAAAGCGAATGGCTGTAGTTTTGGAAGCCGATAGACGATAACTATTATGTGAGGGCCATGACACTATTTTGTTTATTGTGAGCCGCAGTTGTCTTTCAGTGGAACGCATATTCTGTGAATGGCAAGATATTGCAAGGTGATAGGCATAAACACTAATGTCTACGTTACCCGGAATGGTCTGGGCCAAATTGTTTATTCTAACAAAATAGTGCAGCATTGGATACCGATCCCTGTGGTACACCTTCTCTTTGGACTAGAGATTGCGAAACAGCATTACGATAACTCACTTGAAAAGTTCTATTTTTAAGGTAACTCTCTATAATCATCGTGAGTCGACTTCGGAGTCCTACGGCATAAAAGTCCTGGATATTGAAAAAGCATTTTTTTTTTTCACCTATCCAAGCACACCATGACAAGATGTTGTTTTCGGATAAAGGCGTTCCGTACGTTACACTCAGCTTTCACCATAAGGTCTAACATGGTCCATTTTTTGCGGAAGCCGTACTGATTACAACTGATGATTCATTGGGATTCTATGTATCACACAAGTTTATTGTGTAACACCATAAGTGAAGATAGTAACTTTCGGAGAAGATTCGATTCAGACAAAAGCAATAGGGAGTTTAATGCCTTTTTTTGTCTAGGCATTGCAATGAGGTAATAAACCCCTATCAAGATCTGATGTCCTATTTGTTGATGTGTTTAGAGTATCTTAGAGCTCCAAAACGGTAAAGGATTGATTATATGGAATGACAGTCTTGTGAAGTGATAGTCAACGGGAGGAGGGGGGGGGTCTCTGGTGAATCTTCCTATTGTCTGTCCACCACCACAAGAAAGCCACAGCCGCAGAAGCCGAGTGGTCAATTGAAAGGGTGCATAAGTACACGTGCCCTGAGTACCAGGGTTCAAGCCCGTGACTGCTAAATATGGTGCTGTTTCTTGTGTTCTTTCTATTTTGTGAACTCCTCTGGCCGTTTGGTCGTCCCGGAGTATAAACAGAAAATTTATTTATTTTTTATTTTAAGGTAGGCCGGGTCTCTGGGCTGGGGCAAACCCTGGACGTTGCCTGAGATTATCAGGGAAGGCCTCCTTAAAAAAAAAAAAAAAAAACTCTGGGAAGTATTTTATTGGAAAAAGGGCGCGGGGGTTGATAGTTCGAGTGTTAGAGAAAATGTGAAGATAAAGAAGGGATGACATGAAGGCTTCCACCTGGAAAACGGAAGTTATAGGGATAGAGGGGCACCCCTGTGGAAGGAGACCATCCACCATGGGGGGGGACTATTAACAACAGAGAAGATTTGTAGTGGTAGGGTTCATCAAGCGAAAGGTGGGAGGGATGCAAGTATTGAAGGGGAGTAAATTCATAGGGCCAGGGCGCCCTATGTGAGGGGAGAGGAGATCGCACTGTAAACGTACAGTACTTCTCTGTTTCAAATCCCACACTGACCAACTGAAACCAGTGTCCGCAGATTCCACGCCATGCCTCAGAGCAGCAGAGGGCATGACGTCACAAGACAGGAAGGTTTGCTGATAGTTTACCCTCCACTGCAATTTAGCGAAGCCAACGGTGAGTGACAAGTAGGGAAATAAGTACACTGTCGCGAAGGGTCCGTGTGTGGTAATGCCTTAATGATAGAAGTATGCCGCATACTGTACTCTTCTGACCTCGGCTGTCACGAGGTCAGAAGATCAAAAATCATAATATGAGATATTGTTTCTCATGATAGCAGTTCACCACTGATTTTGATAATGTCAGAGTTCACTGTTATGTTTGAAACTATTCATGGATCTGTGCTTTGTTATTTCTCCAACAGCTAAATAAGCTTTTATTCCAACAGAATAGTGCTCTGTCTCGTACAGCCAATGTTTCCAGATAGTTTTTTTCTCTTCAGTTCAACTCCAACGTAGTAAACTTAATGATATAAACTGTAAAATGGCCAGAAATGAGATCGTGCTGTGTTTGTACATTATTGCTGTTGTTATGTTGTTTCTGGCTATTACTAACTGGCTATTCTGGCTATTCAGGAAACACGATTACTAGGAAGTTTACTTTCTCAATACCCGTCCACGACTCGAGGAGGCGGGCCAGAACTGTGCACATACTGTCCTGTCCCCTAAGTAGTACTATTAATATCCTGCACTCATAGGATGGCAAAAGCTAAAGTGTGAATGCAAGCTATACCGTATCCCCCGGAGCTCAAACCAGAGGTATCAGCAAACCTGCTTCAATAGGCAAAAAAAAAAAAAAAAAAATAAATAATAAAAAATAAAATAAAATAAAAAATAAATAAAATAATAAAAATAAAAAATAAATAAATAATAATAATAAATAAATAAAAATAAATATAAATACAGTAGAGGGCGATGCCTGTCAATCCACTCAGGCATCAATTTAAGTGTGACGTCCAGGGCCAAATTCAAGTGTTCATCTCCGCTTAGTCACGTCCAAGTAGACATATCCAGTAGTTGCAATTTAGTAGTTGTTCCGCTCGTCCAGCCCGTCACATTTGAAATTTTTTGAAAAAAAAAAAAAAAAAAAAAATAGAGGAGAAGAAGAGAAAAAAAAAAAAAAAAAAAAAAAGGGAGAAATTTTGTGAAAAATGTAGATTGTAGAGATTGTTGCTGCTAACCTTATAGAGAAACTGATATAAAAACAGACATCATGTTAACGAGTAGAAAAAAATTGTAATAACTGTACTTACGAGGGGGGGGGAATATAGCTTGGCTTTTCAACAATTTATTGCTTAAAAGTACGGGCTGGTGATAAGAAATGTGTAAGTAAGTATTTTAAAAATAAATCAGAGGTTAAGAAATAGAATTAAGAAGTTAACTTCATAATGCATTGTACAATATAAACACCTGCTGCAATTGTAAAAATAAACCCACACTTAGACTTAGATAAATAAAACCACACTTTTAGAGGGTAAATGAGCGTATGATATGAGCATCAGTTTTTGAAAAGTGACAATAAAATTTCACTTTTTCGAAAACTTGTTATGTACACGTATGAATCTCAAAAGAGCTTCCAATTTAGATATCACATAACCTTCACAGATAAGTGGCACCTCTCTCAGAATAACGTGAAAACAGACTTGATTTATCTAAGTTTAAATGTTTTTAATATAATTAGGTAATCACACAGAAGGGTTTCATATTCTTTGTACAGCAACCATGTGAAAATGGCCATTCTCAAATGTTTCTTGTGTGGCTCCTGAAGTGTTCACAACTTTCACAGGTTAAAGCCAATAAAACTATACGAAATTAATGGCAAATAGTGATATTCATAAAGAATTTAAATAAAATTAATTAATTATACTATCCTTCATAAATGTTGATGGTCACGAAACCAGTAATTTTTTGAGCAAGGAGAAATACATGAAAATATTTATTGTATTTCTGTCAGAATACCACTGGTATGCTGTTTGCACACTAGGGTGACACGTGAAGCCGACGACATTCATTTGTGCTCCTCCTTAACTCTTCGAGAATTCTATTTATGTGGCTCATGAGCACTTCTGAGTAAGGCACCCATGCCGTACAGGAAGTTAGAATAAATGTAAACTCTGACAAAATGTAAATTCATGAAAGAAATATTTGCGTAAACCATCGTGCTTAGGCAAATGAAGAAACTGACATCTTCTGTCCTTTCTACGAATAGCTTTTTATCTTTTGACGAGAGAACTTTTTATGAATCATCTCTAATGTGCATAACAGAAAGACAAAAAAATATATGTACAGTACATATATATATATTATCATGGACTACTACAAATCAAAGTAACTAGGGCCTTATGAAATCCTAAATTCGACTCTCCTTCGATTACGAAGTTGAATGGAGGGGAGAGAGTGCAATTGCATCATTTCAGTACATAGCCAACTACTTAAATAGTTATAAATTGGCATCATTAAGTATATCTCATATTGTGAATACCTTCACAACGAGTTATTATGATATTGCACTACCTCGAATAAGTAACACTTCACCATAAGAGAAGACTATTGTTACTTATTCTCAGCTCAACGAGCACCGTTTTGAAATATGGTATGGGATAATAGTTCTCGGTTATCTTCATAATATCCCTATTAAACTAAGAAAAGCAATAAAGATGTAGGAAGGTGATAGTAGGAGAGGTAGGAAATGCCGCAGAAGGAAAAAAGGAACAGTTGCTCCTTCAACTCACACACAAAATCTCATATATTCCTCGAATAGGCAACGCTTCCCCAGTAGAGAAGACCGTTGTTACCTATTCGAGGATGTTTGTTTGTTTTTTGGTTTTTAGGAGCATTAGCAACTAAGGCCATATTGCTCTGGGATATGCGGTGGTCATTCCCTGACCTTTCCGCATCCTCCGTATTTGGTGGTGACGGGCTCGAACCCCGGTCTAATCAAGAAGCGTGTGCTACGCACTGCTGCTCCTTCCCACCTGGCTACGGAGGCGCCACCTATTCGAGGAAACTCAGTGGCCATCAGCCCCCCCCCCCCACCCCCCCAGACGACACCGTTTCAAAGCTATTTGCCCATACGGCACCGTTTTGAAATATGGTATGGGATAAAGTTCTCAGTTATCCTCATACTATCCCTATTAGACTTATAAAAGAGATAAAGATATAGGAAGGTGATAGTAGGAGAGGTAGGAAATGCCGTAGAAGGAAGAAAGGGACAGTTGCTCCTTCAACTAACACTCAAAGCTCATATACAAAAAATTCCTCGAATAGGCAACGCTTCCCCAGTAGAGAAGACTGTTGTTACCTATTCGAGGAAACCCAGCTCCTTCGACTCACACACAAAGCTCATATATTCCTCGAATAGGCAACGCTTCCCCAGTAGAGAAGACTGTTGTTACCTATTCGAGGAACTCAGTGGCCATCAGCCCCCCCCCCCCCCCATGCGACACTGTTTCGGAGCTTATTGGCTCCTCCTCCTCATCATCATCATCATCCTCATCCTCATCAGTGGGTGGGCAGGTACCCTGATGTTACAATAATGACAACCCAGTTGCCAAGTATAACTCCACAATATGAGAGATGCCTGATGGTGTGGAATAATTTGAATTACAGCATAGTTTAGGGATAGAGCCTCAGGTTACGTAGTGAGTTGACTAGCATACGGCGACGCCTCCGTAGCCAGGTGGGAAGGAGCAGCAGTGCGTAGCACACGCTTCTTGATTAGACCGGGGTTTGAGGCCGTTACCACCAAATATGGAGAATGCAGAAAGGTCAGGGATTGACCACCGCATATCCCGGAGCAATATGGCCTTAGTTGCTAATGCTCCTAAAAACCAAACAAACAACAACAACTACCATACAAATTAGCGCACTTAAGTAGTTATAACGGTGCCGTATGGGTGATGGTATCAGCTGAGAATAAGTAACAATAGTCTTCTCCTATTGTGAAGCATTAGTTATTCGAGGTAGTGCAATATCATGGCAACTCGTTGTGAAGGTATTCACAATATGAGATATACTTAATGATGCCAATTTACAACTACTTAAGTAGTCGACTACGTACAGAAATGATGCAATTGCACTAATTTGTATGCTGGTCAACTTCCTAAGTAACCTGAGGCGCTAGCCCTAAACTATAATGTAAGCTGACTGGATTAGCCGGGCGGGTAAAGTGCCTGTCTGGCAACCCAAAGGGCGCGGGTTCGAATCCCGCCTCGGGTTTGAATCAGAGTAGAAAATGCAAAAACTTTGGGAGGTGTAATATGGCCACAGAAGCCGACCCGCCAACAACTAACAACAAAACAAACAAACTATACTGTAATTGAAATTACTCCACACCATAAGGCATCTCTCATATTGTGGAGTTATACTTCGCAACTGGGTTATCGTCATTGCAACACCAGGGTACCTGCCCACCCACTGATGAGGAGCCAATAGGTGTCATGGGGCAACCTGATGTTCACGGAGTTTCCAAGAATAGGTAACAACAATCTTCTCTACTGGGGAAGCGTTGCCTATTAGATGAATGGTGTGAGTTGAAGGAGTAACTGTCCCTTTCTTCCTTCTACAGCATCTCTTCCTCTCCTACTATCACCTTCCTACATCTTTTTTTGCTTTCCTAAATCTAATAGGGATAGTATGAGGATAACAGAAATCTTTATCCCATACCATATTTCAAATAGTGCCGTATGGGTGATGGCATCCGCTGAGAATAAGTAACAATAGTCTTCTCCTATGGTGAAATGTTACTTATTCGAGGTAGTGCAATATCCTGGCAACTCGTTGGGAAGGTATTCACAATATGTGATATACTTAATGATGCCAATTTATAACTATTTAAGTATTTGGCTATGTACTGAAATGATGCAATTACACTAACTTGTACATTAGCAATACAATAAGATATAATTATTAATAGACGAAAGGATAATTCATATAAAACTTCTAGGAATAAAAAAAAAAGCCAATATATATATATATATATATATATATTTTTTTTTTTTTTTTTTTTGAAGAGTCGGCCTATTTTGATGCTGTCATCAAAATACCATTATTATTGTTATTAGGGATTCCAGCGCAAGGGCTACTTAGGCCATATTGCGCCTATCAACATGCTAGAGGCGACACCTGGTAACTGCTGAGAAAGCAAACAGGATAAATTCAGAAGCGTTTTTGCAATTTTATTCGCTTCAAAAAACAAAAAAAAGTGGTTAGCTTTCAAAGTGATTAAGGTTCCTGTGAATTTCTGTTTGCTGTTTTGTTTTTGTACCAAAGAACGAAGACGATGAGAGGTCAGTGTGTTTTCTCTAAAAAATTACGTTGTATTTCTATGGCCTGTACGCGATTCACGAAAAGGTGATATAATTATAATCTATATAACTACACCGACATCGTTATTCGTGAACTAATGTAATGTAACGTTTAAACAGTTATCAAAAATATGTTTATTAGAATGGAGTGTTCTACCAGTGCCGTTGTTACAGTGCTGCCTGATCCAACGGTTAAGAAATCTTGCCTTGTGGATAGGGAACGTTGGGTTATAAAATGCCAAGCCTGGTAATCGGTCAAACCATAGTAATCCATCAGTGTCAAAGTCAATTTTTGTGAAGCTAGTCAGGAAGTTGCAGAGAATGAACAATAACTTTGTGTAGTACTAAAGAAAGAAAATTTTATAAGGGCGTAAAATTTAAGCGAGAAAGAAAGACAACGGAATGATGGAAATTAAGAATATTGTACTAAAAACTACTTTTAGAGCTCCACTATCGCAGAGGGAATATGTGAATAATTTTCAGGACGGAGTTCAGTGTAGGTTGTGTTGTTTTAGAATTTGTGCCCAGGCAACTAAAGCCATCAAGCATCAGTATATTGTGTCTGTAAACTGCATGTATAATATGGTTGGTTTGTCGATTTTTTAAGATGAAAAAGCAGTTTCTGGGAGAAAAGCTGCGAGGAAGCAGGACAGGTCATTTGGCATTTGCAGTGACAATTAGCAAATCAAAGAATCTGTCATTCAATCAAGTTGGGAATGTATTTATCTACGCAAGCGTTTGCTCGGTGGCGTAACCTTTCCACCCTCCACACTTTTGGTGTCACTTGCACTCAGCACTAGCAAGCAGAATATTCTGCGTGTTCTTTCAGTTCATTCTGCCGTTTGATTAGCTTCTTATATAGGTTGGTTAATCCGATTATCACAGTCCAGTACTAACCGAGCTGGCCTTCCAAAGGGGGGAAAAGATACAATTAGTAAAAATTAGAGTGATATATATATATATATATATATATATATATATATATATATATAATAAAATAAAAATAAAATTTATGTCATTATTATTATTTTCACTATCCACTCCGTCATTAAGAGACACTTTTCAAAGCTTCCGCCTGAAATTCGTAACCAACTAACCTAATTGCTGGTGAAGGGCGTAAAACTGGGACTTTAAAGTGTAGTATGTGCACCTCACTAGTATCCGTTCCTGCGCCGTCTGCTATCATTATTCCAAACACTTAGTACTGATAATATATATATATATATATATAAAGATGCAGTATAGCCATAACGTTCAGAGAGTAGAATATCAGTATCGTCTTATCTCCTCACCGTTCACAGTGTCTTCATTCTATAAAGTTCAGGATATTCAACGGCACCAACTCTTCATGGTGGAAAGCCGTCAAAACCGCATCCCATAGTATATCGTATGACATTCACCCATAAAAAACTCTATATGCATTCACAATATCGTCCTACTAGTCTGCTCGCAACTCTATTCTGTTATCTTCGCTCATAACTGTCTCAATATCTACACTTCATATTTAATACTCTCTGTTAATTCATACATATTCAATTCATACTTGTCCAACAGATATCAAAGCAACCCTTCGTCTTTACATAAACATCCAATCAATACAAACCATTCTGAGAGTCCGTACCTAGAGATTTAAGAAAATTAAATTTTCAAAACATACCAATTTTCAGTATAGTTTGAGAAGGACGTTACGTGGTGGTTTTTCATGAAATCTAGATTTCTATAATGACCACTTATACCACGTGAATATTAAGATTAGGATGCCTACTTGGCATTCTGCTATTGGACAATTAATTAGAAACCTCACGTATAAATAAGCTGTTGACGGAACCTCTTAGCAGAGCGCTCAGCCGGAATTGCGACATTCGGCAAACATGAGGCTGGAAACAGGTAAGAAATTCTGGTTAACTTTAATTTCAATTTATTCAATTTATTTTGTTTATCTTTGTACTTATACCACTAAAATTGTATATAATAGGTAAAACTAATAATATATAATGTACTGCGCATAAATTGTATACAGTAATTATCCACTTAATATAATGGAAAACTGGTTAATTATTTTTTTTCTTTCTGTCCTTAAAACAGCCTATGTGGTCTGAGGATGGGTTCCAGAAAGATTCCCGAAACGTTATCTTATGTATAGGGATTTAGTTAATAGCTAAATAAACTATCTTAATATTAACGTGGTATAAGAGTGGTCATTATATAAAAATATATACCAGCTTCCGTTCTCAGTTACCAGTATATTCCATGGCCCTAGTATAGAAAGGACAAGACGTACTTCTTACTTAGTGAGTAGGACTTTTCCTTGCAAGGCAATTAACACTTACAAATTTTTCATTCCTAGCTTGGTATTCAATTAAGATTAGCCGTTAGCTGTGCAATAGGAACAGATTATTTCCTTATTGTGATACTATTCTGCGATATGACCCTATCGAAAGTATAGGTAGCATAGTGTAACCAAATAACAGTGCTTGAACCTATTGGCTTCTCCAACTCAAAAAGATATGGTCCGACTTTTCCAGTATGCTACGAATTTTAAAAGAGCCCTCTAATATCAGTTGCGTCCTGAACCTGTTTTATTCAGCCTAGAAAACTGCACGTAACAATTCTGTGAAAATTTATCCTCCTCAATCTGCCATTACATCCTTCTTCCTGAAAGTCTCTTCACAGTCATAAACGATAACACGTGACTTTAATCTGGTGAATTTATTGACTTAATAAACCAGCGTTCTTAAATAATGACCTGGATTCTATAATTTCTACATCTCTTGTGCTTCCAACTTGTACCACAACTGCTGAAAGGTATTAACTGCAACTGGTTTTTTTCTCAAGCACTAGTGTCATGCTGGTATGACAAATGATGGTCATACCAAATTAATTAAGCTGCACGAAGTCGAACAGTTCAGAGGGCGGCAAAAACTTCGCTTGAATTAACCATAAGATATATAAAATTTCCTCAAGATAGCTATTCCGTACTAGAGACCTACTGTACTCTAATATTAATATGACGTACTATACTTTAAGATTAATATCAGAAAAATAATGTTCTTATATTAAAGAAAATACCATAGCAGCAATACTAATTTTACAAGAAAAAATGTATTCTCCAGTATTGCATTTTCCTTATATTATACTTTATTGTATATTTCTGCATAATATACGTTACATATACAAATAATGAAATTTGCAAAACATCTATGTATAAAATGAAACAGCTGGTGAATGTATTTCGTCTGGGATGTTTGTTATCCTTTCAGTTCTAATGCTGTTGTGGGGAATTCTATATAAACTCCGGACTGAACACCAACGGATTTCTGGTGAAAAGGGATTACGTGCACCTTGACAGAAAGATATTTGTTCAATATCTCCTTGACTTATCGGCCAATGTGTGGTGGGGGAGGGCACAGTCTTGCATGAAAATAACCTTTCCCGTTGCCTATCACACTTTCAGAGTAGGTATGACCCGAGAAAATAACTTGCTGCAACGCACTGTTGTGATAGTACACATTTTTGGTTCTTGTGCTGTTAATACCTCAAAATATGGACCAAGGTTTTTTGATATCATAAAGTGAATCCACAAAAGTGTCCTTCTGATGACTGGAATGTGTTATATTCTGACCAATATTAAAATTCCGTGTGCGCTCACAATAGAGGAAAGAGAGCTTCATCTGTCCATAGGATGTTACTGGCTCATTCCTTGTCCTCTTCCAACTTGACAAGAAATTGTAAAGTCAAAATTCAGTCAAAATGCTAAGCCAAAGTCATCTGCATGAGCCAGGTATCTAACACTGAGAAGAAACAGCACGTGAACTAGCATACCCTTTACTAGTTGCAGTAGGGGAGCAGAGAAGTATTTCTGTTCCTCTACAGCAGCGCCCTAAGCAGTCGTTTCCGTACTGGTACAAGTTCTTTCTTCACGCAGCGCCCCAAGCAGTCGTTTCGGTACTGGTACAAGTTCGTTCTTCGCGCAGCGCCCCAAGCAGTCGTTTCGGTACTGGTACAAGTTCGTTCTTCGCGCAGATTATATTACTGTATTGTATGTGCAATTTGTAGCCTGAATTTTTTCTATTTTTTTAAATTAAATTCCTCATAGTTTTACTAGAATATGGAACACGATGGATGTTATGCACTTCGTAGCGTAGCTTCAGCATAGCATCTCTGCATGCACTGTAATTGCCAGTTCTCCAGGCGATCCAGATTTTGGGATTTCTCTGTCATTTCTGTGTATCATAGAATAGTAGATAAAAAAAAAATTGTCATTCCAGTTTGTGGTGAATGTGATATTGTGTATTATTATATGCTTTTTAGAATTTAACTTACAGAACTAGTACATGTATTATGTACCACAATGTTTTAAATCAGTGGCGGTTCGCAAAAAAAATCCATCAAGAAATCCCCCAGCTTTGATCTAGGAACGCTGGACACGTGCACAAGTCCAGCGGTTTATATGTATAGTCTCCTATTCACAGCAATCTCCACTATTAATTAATTAGTCCAGAGATAAAAACAAAAAAAAAAAATTCTTTTTTGCTTTTTTCTAAGACTTTTATTTATAAAAATATTAAATTTCATGTCTTCGTGACTGTGTGGGTCCGCCTTCACTTCCGACAATACGTTGTCATATCCAAAGGAGATAAAAGTTTGAGAACCACTATTTTAAATTATGTTTTTGATAAGATCTTAAACTGAAAATTAGAATCTGTGCAAGTAAATAGATATCACAAAAAAGTTCGTAGAGTGATTTTTCCTTACTAAATAACGTTTAATAATTTTTTAGGTAGAAAATAATCTAAAATGTATATTTTACGAATATTATAATGTGCATTCTCCTATTAATAATATATAGTATTAATAAATTATTTTTTTGAGGTAAAACGAAGAATATTGTTTTTACTGGAAAGGACACTAATGACACCTTTAAAAGAGGACAAAAGATTAATAATAAAATCATAATCTAAACACTCGAAGCAGATTTTTCACCATCAAAAGCCTTTTAAAAGGTTTAGGCCTAAATGGTTGTCAGATGAACTAATGAGATATGTGGCAGAGAAGAAAAATGCATGGGATACATACAAATTAATGGGTGACATGGAAGCCTATGATAGATATAAGTTGGTCTGTAACCAAGTCACAAAGGAGATTAGGCAGGCAAAGGCAGACTACGAAAAATCCTTGGCAAAGGATGCAAAGAAAAACAGAAAAGAGTTCTTTACATATTTAAACTCAAGAAGGAAAGGGATGAATCAGATTGGTCCACTGGATATTGATGGTTCAACAGTTGAGGATCCTGCTCAGGTGGCTAACAATCTAAACGAGTATTTTGCATCTACATTCACACATGAGGAGTTATTCAGGAAGGAGAATGATGTAGGTAAAGTAAACATTGGCAGTGAGCTGGATGATTTTGTAATAACTGAGAGGAAAGTGGAGGAGAGATTGTTGAGGATAAACATAAAAAAGGCACCCGGGGTGGATGGGGATCTATCCAGTTATATTAAAGGAGGCAGCAAAGGAAGTAAGCAGACCCCTAGCCATAATTATGAGAGCTTCTTTGGACTCAGGGGAGGTACCCATAGACTGGAGATGTGCAAATGTAACTCCAATTCACAAAGGAGGATCAAAGGCTGACACAAGTAATTATAGACCTGTTAGTTTAACTTCTGTTCCAGGTAAATTAATGGAGGCACTGGTTAAAGAAGCACTGCAGGATCATCTAGACAAGAATTCAGTTATAGCTCAGACGCAGCATGGTTTTGTTAAGGGCAGGTCTTGCCTGACCAATTTGATTGGATACTATGATGTAGTCACAAAAGAACTGGATGCAGGGAATAACTTTGATATTATATATTTGGATCTTAGAAAGGCTTTTGATACTGTTGCACATGGAAGACTGCTGCACAAATTGGAGCAGTGTGGCATTGGAGGAAAATTGCTGCTATGGATAAGGGGTTGGTTGAGTGGCAGAAGACAGAGAGTGGTAATCAATGGACACTGCTCAACGTGGACTAATGTTATTAGTGGAGTTCCTCAGGGTTCAGTGTTGGGTCCATTGTTGTTTTCGGTGTTTATGAATGATATTGATGATGGGATATCAAGTTTAATGTCCAAGTTTGCAGATGATACAAAGGTTGGCAGGGTTGTTAAGGACACTACTGACGCTACGCTGCTGCAACAGGATCTGGAAAGGTTGAACAGATGGGCTGAGAGGTGGCAAATTAAGTTTAACATTGACAAATGTAAAGTACTACATATGGGAAACAGTAACCCCAGAGCAACGTATCAACTCTGTGGTACTACACTGACAGTGGTAGAGAATGAAAGGGACCTGGGGGTGGTTGTGCAGGCAGATATGAAGTTTTCTGAGCAGTGCAGATGGGCTGCAAGAGTAGCTCATGGTGTATTGTCGATGATATATAGGAATTTTTCTAGCAGGGATAAGGAGGTGATTATTACCTTGTATAAGGCAATGGTTAGGCCAGCCACATCTTGAGTACTGTATACAGGTCTGGAGGCCTCATTTCAAGAAGGATGTAGAGCTGCTGGAACGGGTACAGAGAAGGGCAACAAGATTAGTGAATGGAACAAAGGGTTGCTCTTACGAAGAAAGGCTTAAGTTTTGCAAATTACAGAGTCTGGAGACTAGGCACCGGCGAGGTGATCTGATTGAGGTGTATAAGGCTTTGAATGGTTTGAGCATGCTCAATGCCAATGGGATTCTTCATCCTGCTCAGAATAATCACCTCAGAGGGCATAAATTCAAATTGAGGAAGGACGGATGTCGGATAGATGTGCGGAAATTTGCCTTTGGCCAGCGGGTGGTTGGTCGGTGGAACCGACTTCCATCACTTGTTGAAGTTGATAGCCTAAACAAATTTAAAGCTCAACTGGACAGGTATTTCGAACGAACGGAGGGGTGAAATGGGAGTGGTGTGTGTTTTTTTTTTTTTTTTTTTGGCTGATGCTGAATAAGCTTGCTTTCTTGCATCATATGCCTCTACTAATGCTAATGCTAATGCTAATGCTAAAACCAGGAAATGGATGTAATGTGGATTTTATTCAACAGGAATGTGGCATGTCATTCGAGTGGTTCAAGTAAGATGAAGTTCTGCTGTGTAAAAAAAAGTATACATGCATACTTAAGAACTTAACACATATACATGCATAGTCATTTACATAAAATCCGTAATTTCATCTATTTAGATGAATAACACCTCCATTTTTTTTTTTTTTTTTTTTATAAGCATCGGATCAGCTGTTATTCCATATAATGTAAGGCTGTATCTAGGGCGTTTTTGGCGGCTGCATGAGAAATATTTGGCTCTAGATTTCATTCAATCTCTTTTTCATATTTAGATCCGTCTGTTTCTGTCATGGCTACATCCATTACACCGACGTAATTCGTATTAGTGATCATTAATTAATGGAAGACTTCAAGATAGGGGTTACTGGTGGATAATGTTTGCTGAATGATAGAGTTTTTGAAGTTTAGTTTTTATAAGTTCAAAAAAACACACTGATGTAGATATATATTTTTTTTCATATGTTCTTATCTGATTCATAACTAAACTTAATTGGAGTATAAGTGGTCCACGGACTAATGGTACGTTCGTTGCTAAAAAAATGTGCCGAAAATCGAAATGACGTGAGTTGAAACAAATCTTCCTACAGAAACAATGGTACTATAAGATTTCTTTCTACATACGGGTCTGTATGATATGCAAATTTTTATATAGTTAAATACAAATAGTATATTTAATCAACTAACAATCATTTAAAAGTTATGTAGTAGTGCTCATTGTATTATAACGAGCATAATTACTCCAACTATCCCACCCATTTTACATCTTTTTTTCAGTAGGGGAAATGGGGCATTACCAGATTCTTTTCTTTCTGATAATAATCAAACGAAAAATATTAAAAGAAAATTAAGATTATTTACCTTAAAAAGTAAATTCTATATTTCGGAATTACATGTGGAATATTCTTTTACATATAGAATATGCTTCAATGTAGAATAAGCATTTTCATTTAAGAATTACACAGAGAATGCCCCATAGGTGGGATATTCTCGGACAATGTTGATTACTCAAGGATGTTACACATTCACTTCCTCTCAAGTTTATACATTGTGCATATCAATGCTTTATAACAATTTTTGCTTGGACAATTCTGGTTGTGGTACCAATTTTCACACACTGTTATCTAGTCTTCTTTAGGTCAGTCAATAAATTTTTCTCTGCAGTGAAATCCAGAACAATCGATTCATTAAGCTATTCTCTGTTTTTGTTTTTTTTTTTTTTTTTTTTTTTATCTTTAACTGCAGTTTTTCTGATCTTTTAAAATTTTGTATTTTTGGTGCTGCTTGTGTGTGTTGGTGTCAATTTTTCTCCTCCAAGCACTATCCTTGCACTTATTTCTGACTTTTCATTTTTATAATTCTTTCTTTTTAGAAATTGATATCAAAATACGTGAGTACTGTTTTTCCGTACAGCATTTGATTTTTCTGTTATGCTTTGTAAGACTATTATTTGTAGGAGTATATGTTTGTACCGTTGTTTCTCATACATAACAAATTATTAACAGCTTCAGAGCTCTTTGATGTTAATGGAACTGAAATTAGATAATTGGCAGACCTACAAATCAAGTTAAGTGACCTGGAATACTGGACTTTAATGAGGCTACAAGTTGTAGGTATTATTCTGTTGATAACCAGTGGTATCAACAGAATCACAATTCGGTTAAAAACGTTCATTAGATTCATATGGAAAATAAACAGAACTTTTTACGAGGCAAGTTAAATTGGCGCAGTCCCCTCATAACGTCTATAGATATTAGACTTTTGGTATAGTCGCGTCCAATATTACTCTGAGTCTGGAAATATCCCACATTCCCTTACGTTTCTTTAGAATACCCATCACTTGAACACTGACCCTTTCCTCCTATCAGCAAATTTCAAGGATGAAATAAATCAAAAATGCTTTAAAAAAAATCACCAAAGAACACATTTCACACAAGCACTGTGCTCCAATGCTCAACATCTCAGTACATTGCACACAGAAGTAGAATACTTGATCTCTTCGGGGAAATAGTGACTGCGTGACGTATGTATGCAGAACCGGAAGTGGAATTTATTGACAGTACGTCGTAAATGCAGTTAGCTTGCCATAAGTGTACTTCAAAAATAAGTAAATATATATATATATATAGTGAAAGGTATTTTAATAGCATCGTCTTGGAAAAAAAAAAACTATATATATACAATATATGTATGTACATATACTGTATATATATTCTCCCCCCCCATCCACTGTTCTGTTTAATTAGGTCAGTTTTTTTTTTTTTTTTTTTGTGCTGGCATATATTTCATTCTTTAATATTTGTGCTATGTTAATCAAAGTCTGGCTAGCTAAGCAACTAGGTATTAGTACTTTACATGCCAATGACACTGACAGTTGACAGTTCAATTTTTATACGCATCTATTTCTTTCTTTCTCCATTGACTTTTGCTGTAGCCTAGCGTGACAGTTTTACTATGTAAACTAGAAAAATTGGGAAGAGATCATTGTCCAGTTGTGCCCGCATTGAACAAGACTCTGGCCGCACGGCACAAGGGCCCGCAGCTGTCGGCTGCCTAGACAGCCTGTGAAATCACCACCTTCCTTTACATTCCTCGACCAGTTCTCCCATTCCCGCGGGCTAAGGTCCACAACTGCCGCCTTTACTGCAGCAGAGTTCCAAACAAAAGCAGAAAGGAGGGAGGGAGGGAACAGCATACTTGCATCTAAGGTAAACTTGGGCCGTTTTTATTTATTCCTTTTCTCAAATTGACGAGTCTCTTTGAAATAGTTGAAAGGTAGGGCAAGGAAACGATGAGTAGGAAGGACTAACAGGTCTTTTTAGTATAACAACATACGGCGATTTGTAACGATACTAACAGCCCTTTATTGTGCCGTACATCTGTACCTTTAGCTCAAAAAACACTGATCTTTGAAATAAAAGTAATGAAATGATAAGTGACAAGAATAAAAGCATGAGAATGCTCATAACGATATGGGAAGATCAGTATATGTAATATGAATATAGAGTCAATTGGTCATCGACAGAGTAAGAGAGAAAGATAAAAGATATAATCCATAAAATTCATTCTTGAAGCAGGATAAAATTATAAAAAAAAATTCTTGTTACTTTTTTATTTTTACATATGGCACGCAAATTGTCGAGAATAATTTTTAAAAATACTTAACAGGATTTTAAGTTCATTCTGCAGCACATGCACATTCCTTCTTTAAGATACTATCTGAGGATACTATCTTCCAAGGCTATGGTTATTAGACACCAAAGTGCAGAAAATGAAACAATGAAGGCGGAAATGGAGGACATGAGAGTTCAAATTGAGGGAAGCAAAATCTTGTTTCACTATAGATATATTTCTGAATTGAGTACATCACTGAAATGCTAATAAGAAAATTAAGAATAGGACAACTATGAAAATCCGAATAATAACTATTAAAAATTAAGTTGTTTCAATGATAAACTCGTTTCATTTTTCGTACTCTTCCGATAAACTTTTTTCTTTTTTTTTTTTTTTGTTATATATTGCGTTAGATTTACATCTTGGACAGAATCATTCGCTTCCTCACTTTTGCTCACAATGAACAATCATAAATTAAAATAAAAAAATAAAAAAACTTTTAGAAATTCTACATTTTAATATCATCAGTAATTATTCTACCCTTTCCATAATTCGATGATATTTTACTACATCAGGTAGGTAATAGATCGGAATTTCTGGGTTTTTTTTTTTTTTTTCGTTTGTTTGTTTTTTTCTTACTGAGACGCATCAAATGAAAACAAAGAAATTCGTCAAGGGGATGTATCAGCTTAGCCAAGCAACTGATAGATTTCTTGATGTAGCAACTGTGTTTCATCAAGTAAACTCAGTAAAGGTTTTTGTCCATACCATATATCTGAAGAATTTTCACGAGTTCTCTAACTTTCAGAGGAATAAAATTTTCTTTAAACGTGCTCTCAAAGATGCCATTTCTTCATTGTTTAAATAATCTTTTTCCACTGTTTCAGTTTTGCATTGAGATGACTGACATTAGCAAGCGCAGAAGCTAAAAATAAATTTCACCAAAATCATTTTTCAAAGAAAAAAAGGCTTTCATATAAATTGAGTTGAAAAAAAGACTTTACGGGGTGATACTACTAAGTTAGTTTGACTTCATTCAGTCTGATTATCTAATATAAAATAGCAATTTCTGAATTCCATACTGGATTGTCATCGGGCCAGGGTTCGGGTATACAGTGACCAATTGGCTATATCTTCAGGGATTAATTCGCACATTAACGTATTACGAGGACTAGTCAATTTTTTAATAGCTGTTTTATACTCTGCTCGTAAAAGTATTTTGTTTGCTGTTAGCACCATTATTTGAACGCTTCCTTCACTTCATCGTCCGTGTGGAATGGAAATCCTATCAGATAATAAATAAATAAATTTTCTGTTTATACTCCGGGACGACCAAACGGTCAGAGGAGTTCACAAGATTGACAGAATACAAGAAACAGCACCATATTCAGCAGTCACGGGCTTGAACCCCGGTCACTCAAGGCACGTGTACTTATGCACCCGCGCCCCTGACCACTAGACCACTAGGCTACGGCGGCCGTTTTTTTCGTATCATTTTTCGTTTTTCCAAAAACATAAAAATTGTAAGGCGATAAGTCGGGTTGTATGTCCGCGCGGGTAGCAGTGGTTATAATCACCGTGTTCCCCACACCCGCTGGAAAAGACCCAGGTTCGAATCCGGTCAAGCACGCGAAGAAATTTTACAGGCGTTTTTTTTTTTTTTTCCTCCATTCCATGGTCTCGGGCGTCGATCGCAAGGTTTTTATTCTCGGAAACTCGAATTTTTCCTCCACCACAGCAGAAAAATCGACCAGAGAACACAGAATTTACGGAAATAATACACATGGGCTGATGAATTAGTTTTTGGGTAGCCCTAATATGACGTTTTACTTGAGTCCGGCTATGCAGACGATGCTCAATCATTTGGCCATTCGAATTTTTCCTCCACCACAGCAGAAAAATCGACCAGAGAACACAGAATTTACGGAAATAATACACATGGGCTGATGAATTAGTTTTTGGGTAGCCCTAATATGACGTTTTACTTGAGTCCGGCTATGCAGACGATGCTCAATCATTTGGCCATAGTAGTACGACCACATTTCACCTCTGCACATAAAATGACACAGCAGTCCTTGTGATTTGAAGAAAAACATGAACATAATTCCCTTCCCCCCCCCCAAATCCTTTCGAAAGTCTTGAATTTATTGGTGATATCACAACTAATGTTTCCACTGTATGCTGCGTCCATTGCTCTCTGGCTCAAAGTGCCTGCACGTTTCATCTAGGGTTACTATGCGATCCAAGAAGATATTTCCTTTCACTTCATATTGCGTAAGATATGAAGCAGTCCATTTGCAGGATGTTTCTATTAATCGTTACACAATTGGGAATTCACTTCGCGAAACCTTCCTTACTGCAATATACCATGAATTATGGTGTAGGCAAACCCATCACTGATATCAAAGTACCTGGCCACAACATCAACTATTGTTCACAACATCCTGACGACGCTGCTTGCCAAGAACACATTTTCTTCTCTGGCAAAGGTGTGAACACGTCTTAGTTGAGAGTCATCCTTCAAAATTATATTCCTTCATAACTATTTGTTCACTCGTACATTAGTGGGCGTGATACAGTTATCGACATACAGTACATCTTTTTCTTATACTGGTGAATTTGGTTTAATCATGTCTTTAACTGAAACTTTTTCTTCGCAGGTGTTTATTTCTTGACCCATGAAGTTCCTCTGGAGAGAGACTGTGCTGTAAGTAAAGGATGGAACTCCAAAAGTTTATTATTATTTCTTGAATAATACTGAATTGCACTAGTTTGGACGCATTCGTTATTGTGAATGTCATATTGTTTCCGCTGCTCTGTATCGCTCCGCGTGCACAGAGCATCCACTGTACTCTTAAGCGAGGCTTCAGGGTTTTTTCCTCCTGGAAACTCGGGTTTTCCAGGAGGAAAAAACAAATCGTCCAGCAAATCGATCACAGAGCAAGCACACGCAATTTACAAACATATTATATTCGGCACAATATGGCCAAGTTCATGATGCGCCTCTAACCCTGCCAACCAATCAGCCATTGTGTCTTACTGTTCAGTAAAAGCATTATTACCTGTCCCTAAATTTACGCCCATGGCAGCGCGTAAATCGAAACCTCGTTTGCCACATCATAGATAAAATACTTTATAAATTTGTAGTTCTTACCACTTTTTTTTGGTGGGTAAAAAAAGTAACTTTACCCGGCAGGGATTTCACCACCGATCGTAACAAGCATAGTGGAGCGGGGCACGACAGGCTCATCAATTATTTGTATTGTAAAGATAAACACCGCAATCGATACTACAAAAAAAAACGAAAGAAACTGCTGTTAACGAAAGAGGAAATCAACTTTTCATAGGATATAATCATACTTGAGAAAATACGATTTCATTTCCTGTTCCATAATTTATTCAAACCATAAAATTTCTGTTTACGCTAATGAGGATTTGAAATAAAGAATTAAAAATATGGATTAAAGAAGATAAATAAAATTAAATGACTTATTAATTAATCACAATTTATTTAACTCAGAGAGAGAGAGAGAGAGAGAGAGAGAGAGAGAAAATAAATATATGCAAAATGTGTGAATCAAAAATTACAATACAGAAGAATAAATTATCCTTTCCAACTAGAAGTCATTATACTCTTCGTCGTGCGGCCTATTTAATGCAGACAAGTCAATGACAGAAACCGAGTATTAGCTATAAGGAGCACAACTGGAGGAATATCCATGCCACTAGACTTTTCCCGGGTTGGTCGTAATTGATTTCGGAAAATACATCTGTAATCTAAGCATGAAGCTAGTGGAAACTAACAATTATCTGATTATCTATCTATTTTGACGATCAGCGACATTTTAAGCTTAGGACATCGCAATATGAAGCAATCTTATTTATAAATATTCATTCTACATTACCACAGTTTATTATTTCTTGCCTAAGGAGTTTTCCTCAAGCATATTTTTATTGTAAATTATAAGTAACAACGACACTGCAATTGAAAAATTACTGCTGATGACACTACCAGTTCACATAAACGGAGTGGAGGAGTCATCCTTGCAGTAACCTAGAGACCGTGATTTCTTATGAACTGGGTCAAATCCATAGTGTTGCGTGTTCAGAGGACCTAATAAAAATTGTACCGCACGCGCACACATACAGGTATATAACCCTCAACTTTAACGTACTCACATTTTCGCATACCAGCCATTATCTAGCTATTTATCTGCATTGCAGACTAGTGATCTTTTTGCATTACACGAAGAAGGGGTGGGGGGGATCTATCGTGTTTCCCCAGTAGTGACCATCCGGCTTACTTTCATTTGCAGGAGAAAACACATTAAGAGAGCTCCTTCGTTTCTTCTTGTGGATTAAGAGAAAACGTACAGGAATATATTGTGGAAAGAAAAGCCATCATGGCAGACCAGGCGGAAAAAAAAAATAGTTCCACTGCTGATGATTACGGATATTAGGCTATTTGGGCGGAGGAGGCGAAATTTTCATTGTCTGCTCCGTGCAAGTTCCTTGGCTGTAAGTAGGTTTCTTTACCAAGCGTGCGGCGGTCTAAAGTGAGCGCCAGGACGTGTAATAGCAGAGGACAGAAGACTCACCAGGTCCAGAAGTACTAATCACAACTGGATATTGCGTGATAAAAATTCCATCACAATGGTGGTTTTTGCATTTATTACGATCATCAAGACGAGGAAGAAAATAACCACTTTCAGAACTAATTGAGCGGTCTGCAGAGAATCTCAGAGGAGCTAGTCGTTCGTATTCCTATCCCCTGTAGCGATTCAGCACACGAGGTGTGTTGGTGCAGTATTACAGCAGACAAGGCAACTAATGAGTAGTCACTCATCGGTTCTTCACGTCTTATTGGTTTAGTATTATGCAGTACTGTAGCTTTGCTTATCAATAAAACCATCATAACTGGATGTTCTGTAGCCATGTCAATAAAATATCTTTTAAAAATAAGCAAAACAAACAAAAAAACCTGATACATCCATTCTTATATCACGTTAAGAGGAGAAAAGTAGAATATTTATGTAATTTTATACTTTGATACCACAAAATATGGTAATATTCTTACCCGGAGTGTGGTTGTCCCGGAGTATAAATAGAAAATTTATTTATTTCTTTAATGCTTTATGAAGTTTCCTGTACGTCTCTCACTTTACGGTATCACTAGCCTTAGCAGCTATGGTGTATCATATTAATTGTTCTCAGTGGAAAATATGCACAGGTATTTTCCTCTTCCTGCTTCTTACTATCCGCCTCCAAAATTTCCGGTATATAAGTGCTAACAAAGTTAATAATCGCTTTCTCCAGAGAAAGTGATCATTAACTTCGTTAGCAGTATTAACATGCAGAGAAACAGGTGTCATTCTGAAACGTAATGGTAAAATTTCTTCAGCTATTAAATTATTAAAGCTATGATTAAAGGACACCTAATAGTAACAGAACTTATAACCAGTCCACTGTAGTCAGTATTAGAATTCACTTATAAGGGGAAATTTTTTGTATATTTATAAACGAGGTATTCACGAATAAAATAATGCAGCAAATGAAGGCAGAGAATCTCGCGTTCGGTTATCCGCGCATCTCCCATTGCAGGAAAAAAATAATAATAAAATAGCTGGAGGCGTTCCGGGTCAGGCAGAGCACAGAACTATAAGAGCAGACGCAGTACCTCGGTGGAGTCCTTAGTGGTACACCATGTAGTGGTCCAGGTTATTTTATTTGTCAAGAAGTGAAGGCAAGCAACACCAGGGATCTCATGAGAGACATGATCATACGTGGCCATGTCTCGTTTTCATACAGTTGGAGTACCGGAATAGACGGGAGCAGAGTCAACACATGTATAGCGCAGAGTCTAGGGTCTTCAATCGGTAGCACTGTGGGACAAAACCCGCAATGAGAAGAACAAATACAATAGGAAGAAAACTTCCAAAACCAGAACCAAAATTGTCTGATGCACTATGCACGCAAAAAAAGGGCAAAATTGCACAAAATTACCAAAACCATCAATGTCGGGCAGCAGGAAATTACTTACACCAGCAAGGCATGCAGACAGCTGAGAACAAATGGCTCTTCAGCTGAATGGTAATTCACAAATCTGAAGTCTGTGCGCAAAACAGGTGAATTCATTTTCAGTGGTGCCAGGAAAAGCAGCATTGATCACTGAAAACATATATTGCACTCTGATGAACCAGGATTCACATTTTTTTTTTTTATTTATTATTATTAGTGGAAGCATAAGAATGTGGAGGAAGCGGCACGAAGCAATGAATCTCAAATGCATCCTACCCTGCATTCTAGTATGTTTTTCAGCTTTAAAATAACAAAAGAACCCGTGTGGTATGGAACGGGTTCTTTTGTTATTCTGGAGGGCCCTATCACTTATGGGATATATGAACACTTGATCAATTCCATAATGCTTTTATTTATTTATTGTATTAATACAATAAATAAATAAAAGCATTAGCGGTTCCTGCCAAAGTTTGGCAATACCGCTGTCTAATATACAGATACTTCAGATAACTATAATTTCCATAACATTTGGGGAAAATGTTTCTGACCAATACGAAACGAGTCCTATAAAAATTTGAAATAATTATGCTTTTTCTAAGAGAGGGGTTCCCCAAATTGCACCAGATTGGACGAAAGCTTAAAAAAGAAATCATGTATCCTTTCTTTTACTGCTGACCTGAGAAAAGAATTCTTGGTAATTCTATAAACCAACTGCAGCAATCTTTTGTGAAGCTCTCTGTAAGAACCTGTTTCGTCCCTTTTTTTTTTTTTTTTTTTAACTAAGCCTCCGAAACATACAACATGGCATGCTCTTGTCCGAAGTATTACTGATGACCAAGTCTCGGCAAGTGAGGCTGAGAAAAATGACAAAATTTTACACTGCTCACATTGCATGGCAGAACTTTCTTGAATCCCATTATCTACGACGCTGTCATCACCATGGTAATCAAATTCTCAGAAACGTCAAATGAAGTAATGTCGATTCACTGTTTTCAAGTGAAGTATGGACCATATAAGATGTAAACTCCACGAAAGGTGTCTCCCCTTCTCCTCTTTCCCCCTTCACGTTTTCTTGGATGGACAACGTAAATAACTGAAGACTGCGACTAGTTCCCTGCTCATAAAATTATGAATTATTATTTTATGTTCAGAATTACCAAATACTAATTCAACTTTAATAACCAATGGGATAAATAATGCTATTCACTTTTTTTATAAAGCAATACAGAAGACATTTTTTATTCCTGAACACAGTAAAATATATAGCCATACTCTCAGGGCTGGATTTCCCATTAGGCACCATAGGCGCAGTGCCTAGGGCCTACGAAGAGGATATTAGGGAAAAATAAAAATAAATAAAAAAAGGAAAAAAAACCAGTTCACTCCTTTCACTGTGATTAACGAAAAATGAGCTGAGAAAACATGTGCGCAATCGACTCTAGGCGCTTCAATTCAATACGCATACGCTATCTGGCAACTGTTCTCGAAACTAGAAGAATCGAAGCGATGGTCGCTCCATCAATTGAACTGGTTTATCATTCATTATAGTTGAAACTTGAGGCACGTTAACTGACATGATTCGCAGTCAAGGTGTTAAAATAGAAGAAACATTTTATCCCCCTTTTTTAGCATATTTCGGAATAAAAGTAGCTAGGGCCTACGAACGCCAAAATCCAGTCCTGCATACTCTAGTCCTTTCTAATTCAGAAAGAACAGTTACCATAAGAAATGATGTGATTTTTCATAATTGCATAATTTTTATTTTTTAAATACTTTTTATAATTTGCATAGCTTTTTTTTTTTTTTTTTCCATAATAGCATAATTTGTTGTTCTTTAACAATTTTGAGAATTAAGCAAATTTTAAGACAATGACATCCGAAACAACTGTCTTCTGAAGAAAATAAGAATATCTATCTTATGTTCTTCAGTTGTTCATTCCAGTTTTTTCTTTGTTGATTCAATTAAAAGGATATTAGAAAATGTATACCATTTGTATTTTAGAGTATATGCACATCTCTATGCCTTCGACACCTCAGGAAAACACACACATTCCGATATCCTATGTATGCAGTCTGATTTAACCAGTTACTCGTACTCTGTATCGAGCATGCATCAGCAAGAAACAACAGTAATAAGTATTCGTCAGACTAGGCAATGTTTTTCCAATCCTCCATCGTCCAAGTGTAACGGCGCTTTCTTGGTGTTTAATTGTTTTTTTCTGACAGCAGTGAAACCCAGTCCGCTGCGATATTCCATCCGTTACAAGATACGACAAGTTGTACGTTCTGAAATGACTCTTTGGCTGTCACTGTTGTACTGGATTGTTATTTGAAGTGTAGCTTTTCTGTTACCTTTTCTGTTGTATTGTCAGGCTCCGTTTGCATCGTGCATCAGCGAGCTTTTTCCGGTGGCACGATCTCCACTGACTGGATGTCATGTGGTTATTGGACTAATCTTGATACATCGGATGTGAAAACCCCAGTAATGCTGCACTCCGAGATATTCATACCGGCACGTCTGAAGTAGATTTCCTTGCACCGTCACTCAGAGGTGTATTGCTAAAAAAAGTAGTACCGGAACGCTTGTTCTCCAGAAGACTATATGATAACGCCACATCGACTGTACAGTAACTGAATCAGACTTCAGACTCACGGTTCATAGAACAACCGGTTCTAGCGTCCAGCTCATGGCTAATCAAAATGCAGCGTTCGCACGCATCACAGTATATCTCATTCGTTGGATCTCTTTATCTAACACATTGTACTTTAGTAAGAAACGTTCAAGTTTCATTGAGAAATTTACATTTTTTTTTTTTTTTTTTTTTTGTTTTTAAATAAAATTTTAAAGAAATCTATTAATTTGAAAGATTACTATTAATATATATATATTAGTGGCAATGGGTGAAATAGATATTTCTCCCTCCCCTTTGATTATGGTATTATTTCATAATATTAGGTGTATAAATTTAACGATTTTCTATTATGACATTTAGAAAAAAGTAACGCGTTCCGGTGCGTTTCGGCCCGAATACACCACTACAGTCACTTAAATCTTTCATCATGCTAATTCTCGCGCAGAACTGCGCACGTACAGCCTTCCTATGTACTGCCCAACCTGATTTATATCGCATGGTACGAAAACGAGATGTTGTTCTGAACGAGCGCTTCATTTCATGGAAAGGATAGGTATAGGGAAAGGGTAGGTATACCAAATAAAAGTGGCCTATTATTAGGTGTATCTAATAAAACGCCACTCAGTATATAAAGGCACATCGGTAAACCAAATGCAGTAAACTCTTTGAAGTACGGCACCTCTAAATCCCAGACTATGCAGTATGTTAAAATTTTTGAATTTTAGAGAGGTATTCCGTGATTGAGCAGTCCCCAGCATTAAGCCAAAATGTTAACCCATACTGACGGATTGGTCCAGTGGGTAACGTACTTTCCTAAAAATAAAGGTTGTAGGTTCGAATGGCTGATTCCCGCATGGGTGTTGCGATTATCCAATAATTTTTTTAAATGATATATATATATAAATAGTGAGATATGACTTCAGCAATCGAATCGCCTTAGAAACTAAATACATTGCCTGTGCTGTTAAGTATTATACTGTGCTGTAAATTAGTACTGAATGATTCGCAAAATGAGTCATTTCATACGTAACAATGAATTATAGTCTAGGGAAAATATAAAACAGAAAGAAACTGATGTTTAGAAATTTTAAGGGAACACTAGGGGGGGGCTGCGCTTTTCTTCTGATAAAATAAATACTTACAGCAGCTTTCGACACTGTGTGTCTCTTCCTCGGCTATGAATAAATAAATACGTTACGATATCTATATAATATTGGTGTAGATACACTATAGACAACTCTTAAAGAAAAACTACGATCGTAGTGTGAAAGGCATCATTTCATCTGTATCTCATATTGTGCTCATCCTTCACAACGAGTTATCATGTACTGCACTGCCTCGAATAAGTAACGCTTCACTAATAGAGAAGACTATTTTCACTTATTCGCGGTGGGCACCACCACCCAGACAGCACCGTTTCAAAGCTAGTTGGCTTTTCATTGGTGGGTGCCTTTTACACTACGATCGTAGTTTTTCTTTAAGAGTTGTCTATGGTGTATCTACACCGATATTATATAGATCTAGAATCTTAAAATATTATATATAAATTATTATATATTATATAAATACGTTACATATGGAAATCAAGAATGGTACAGCGTGATCGTGTTAGATAAACAGCGCGTGACCACGCTTAAAGAGAAGCTGGTTTTACCACAGTAAAACAAGATTCTGTTACGTATTTTAGTATTTGTTACGTATTACCACGTAACCCGCATCTCTTCTCTCCCATTAGCTGAATAAATATCCTTAGGAGGAAAATTATTTTAAAGTATAGAAAAGAAAAGATAATGCACAAATTTGGCACCTGCAGTGCTTTTTTTTTTTTTTTTTTTTTTTAAAGTCCAATCAGCCTATTTTCCCTCTTCCCTTATACAGTAGCCTATCTTCGGAAAAATATTCAAAAATGTTCTGGATTTTTGAAGTTCTACGGTATTTCTTAAGGGATAAATTTTAACAAGGTATATGCAATATTTATCAATTTACATGATATTTTTATTTTAATAATGTACTGTGGAGAAATTCAATCAGTTTCTCCTAAATAATAAAAATGATCGTGAAGTTTTGGTTTCGCTGCCGTTATAATTTGTCATGCAGCCGACAAGCTGTGTGACTAGATATACAGTGACAAAATTTTTGTTGTATTCAATTAAATCTATGATTTTTTTTTTGTGTTAGTAAGTCGTTGTTTATAGAATATTAACCATAGCATTTTCTATCTCTTCTCTCTCAGTTATTCTAATATAACATCAAACTGGTCAATAAATGATAATCACTGAAAGACGGAAATGGAATACTGTACTATGATCGAGAACAAACTTCACAAACATCTGCGAATAGCACAAGCAATATCCTATTCATTTTTTCTTGTGTTTAAAATTAATCGCGTAATGTGTTTATAATCTAGTAAAATTATGGATAGATAGGAGTAATTTTTTTACTTACTGCTAAGATTGGTGAAGCAAAGAGGAGGGAGTTACTTAGCCATTCCAAGACGCAGCAATAAAAAAAAAAATTGTCACTCATTTCTCATTGAAATAATTCAAATCAGCATTAAAAAAAAAGAAAAGAAAAAAAAAAGAAGAAAAAAAGATTTGAAAGGCCTTTAAAATTCTCTGGAAACAAGGAGATCAGTCTTAATTGCAAACTTTAGGTTAAACAGAGTGGATTTTCCAAATTCATGACGCCCTAAAACAGCAACAATACTGAGTGTCGGGAGAAATGGCAACAGAAGAAGATTACATGAGTGAGAGCTTTCTTCCTTTGCTGATTTTGATGGTAGTGACACCTGGTCTTCAACAGGAGACTGGCCGCCAATCGTCAGACTAATAATTACGGCCTGTGACTCGGTACAAGTATTCAAGTATTATTTGTAAGTTACTTGCGGGAACCAGGGTTTCCCCTATACTCCGCGTATTTTAGGCGAGTGCGCCAATTGCCGGCATGAAAAAAAAAAAAAAAAAAAAAAAAAAAAAAAAGAGAGAGAGAAATTTAATAAAACAGATGAAAGAAGGATAGAACGTGTAACTAGTGTTGTGTAGTGTCGTGTTATGTTGTTATGAATGCCGGCGCCTGGCTTTTGCAGCAGGGGGTTGAGAGCAAAGAGAGGCTCCAACCCCCCACTCCCGTCCCTAGCCACGAGGAGGCAGCCAGGAACTACTATGCGAAAGAACTACTGAGAATGAATAACTTTTACTAGTTGGAAATTAGATTATTAAAGTATGCATCTTTAGAACATTAGAACTTTAGAGAAAGGTTATCCGAAAGAGTTGACAATCAAGTAATATTGAACAATATTAACAAGGTTACCCAAAGGGAAAGGGAGAGGGAGAAAAAAGGTAATTTCTAATTAAGTTAAAATTAATTTCTAGATAAGAAAAACCCAAGCCCAGAGAGAAAAGGTACAAAAGTGATATCTGTCAAAACACAGTTAACAATGTTTAAAACTAAAATACGGCAATAGAATATTAATCAAAAGTCTTCAACCCAGCTGAGGAACCAAAAACCTTGGCAACCCCAACTAGGCAAAGACCCGCCCGACAAACAAAACAAATATTTATCCAATAACTAAATTACCAAACCAACCAAGGAACAAGACATTTGCTGTTCCCCGGCCAAGAAAGTCACATGGACCCGCAGGGCAGGCTAAGAAAACAAGTGAACACTAAACAATATTTATAAGACATAAATTTTTACAATAACACATAGAACCTGCCATGGAACCAAGTCTCTGATGGCTACCCTCAAACCAAGTCTCTGATGGCTACCCCAGGCAGGAAAACCCAGCAATCCGCTGGACAATAAGTTTTATATCATTCACTAATTTCAGCCCGACCACTGCAAAACTAAATATAACCATACTAATTACTATAAGAGACACAAAAGTTAATTCTAAATAACAATTATTACTAATGAGGACATCAAACCCAGCCGAGGAACCACGGCCCATGGCAATCCCCAGCCAGGCAAGACCCATTAACATAAAATAACACTGTTTATAACTCAAATAAAAACTTAAGTTTGTCGAGTGAGCAAAACCGACACCCCAAAAGCAAAGCCCAGGGTGCTGAGCAGATTAAAACAAGGACTGATTAAGTTTAACCCATATACAAATATCAAACAGCACAGATTGTGCCGTGAGTCTACACTGTGAGATCCCCAAGGAAACCAATCAACTAATATTTACAGTTTAATTAAACCGAACATAATATGTAATTAAAGCAGTAACAATCAAAATCAATACTACCAACAACACAGCAAATTGATAGCAAGGTAATACAAATATCATAAGGGGTCTCTATATTAGAAAAATATTTCTCCTTAAAGTTTAAACAATGCTGTGGTTAGTTCTATCCTTGACAGAAGCCAAGGCAGCCAGGTAAACGGGACAGGTATGGTCTTTGAAAGAATGATGAGCATCTTTCTTCCTAAGCAAACAGTTAGGGCAGGATACAGGAGAATCAGGAGTGGGGCATGAGGAAGCCTGGTGGCCTGAGAGACCACAATGTCCACAGGTAGGGGAAGTTTGTCTGCAATACCGAGCGATATGCCCGTATTGCAGGCAGTTCGTGCAACGGGTTGTAATATAATAATCCTTTATTGTGTGCAGGGCACAATGAAAGTAGAGACGACCATTAATTTCGAGAAAGTAACTTCTTAATCTGGGAGAGACTTCTAGTATCCAATGCTGTTTATTTTGTGCTTTTGCCTTAATCTTAAAACGTAGCTTAATTTCTTTGGAAAAATCGTCCCAGGAGAACTTGGAAGTCAATAAGTTCCTTGAGTGTATGTCTTTTAAAAGGTTTTCCTCAGTTATACCAAGAGGCACATCATAAAATATCATTGTAGGGTTTCGTTTCCTGGGATGAGAGAACTTAAGATGTAAATCCTGTATTTTTGGACAGTTTTTGAGAGAAGTAATGTCTTGTAAGGAGGCAGCTTCCACAACAACTCCACGATCTCTAATTACACGTATAGACTTTATTCTGATAGCTTCAGATTGAATTTCCGTTGACAAAGCCGAACGAACTTCCTCGCCAGTGACAAAAGGACAATTCTCGTCAATCTTGATGAGAACAACATGTTTGTGAGAATCAGAGAGGGCAGAAGGATAACCATCTACCACAGAAGTCTGTGCAGAAGTGGGGAACTTCTCAGCCAGAGCAGAAGGGTCAGCATTAGGGACAGGTACACTTTTGAAGTTGTCAATTAAAGCACCTATTTGCACTGAAATAGAGTCCAGTTTTGCTTGCATTTCTAAAGTATTCTTCTCTTTGTCAGAGCCAACGAAGTTGCTTTGTTTGTCTATAGTGTTCTCCAAGGAAATAATTTTTTGTTGTAATGTCGATATTTGAAGTTCTTTAGAGGCCAACTGTTCAGTTAAATGGGTAAAATCTTGTGAAGAAACAGAGAAGGAAGCCAGTTTCGTTTCCAGAGAGGAAATTAAAGAGGTTTTATCATCTAATTGTGATAACAAAGCTTTATTTTGTTCAACAAGCTCCTTAAGTAAAAAATTTGAGGACTGTACATGAGTAACAATTTCCTTAATTTGAACATCTTTTTGACTTAATTCCTGTAATTGTTTATTTTGTGTCAAATACTCATCCATAGAGGCTATTACCTCATGAAAAATGTTATCAAAATTGCTGAATAAACGCTGGGCCTTTGCAAGAATTTTTGGCTTCAAAACAGTTTTATTCAGAATGGTATCAAACTGAGTTTTGGCAAACTCGAAAGCCCTGAGACAATTTTCAGGGGTATCCAATGGAAAACGTAATTCTTCCGTAGAAGAAGAAGTCGAAGCAGAAGATGTACCAGCTATCGACGTTGTAGGCTGGCTACTCCGATCATGAGAGTCAGACATATTGGATAAAACAAATTTTTTTCACTAAGTGACAAAATAATGAACACCAGAGGGCGCAACTGAAGCAAAAGGTCAGCAGACTGGTAGGGAAGACACACACCAAATTTGAGCAAGATCTGATGGATAGAAGCCGAGAACGAGAGGTTTGAAGTTTTCACTAAAATGTTACAAATTTTGCCGGATGAAAAACCGGTTTTCGAAAAAGAGGCGTATCTCCAAGAATTATGGGAGGAATAAGCTGAAATTTAGTGACAAGATAGGAAACTCTGTAAGGAATAATATGCAAGCCCTTGTGACTCGGTACAGTTGTCACTTAATGACAAAGGCAGGTAGTCACAGCGGCGATATATCACCGCTGAGGTGCAAGGACACAGGTATTACTGCCGGCACGCCACACATGATAATGACTCTGCTGTCTCCGGGATGAAAACCAACTGAACTCTGTAGTGCGTGCAATTCACCGGAGGAGGTCGTGAAACAAAAACCGGCACCTGTTTTCACTTCACGGGCCACTGAAGGGGAGGAAGAGCAGATTACAGGGCTGGTCAGGACGCTCCTCTCTCTTTAGGTGACAACTGATTGCAAGGTGTCGCCTTGTTCTTTTCCGATATCCTCTGATTTCTGTTCCTTTCTTAAGAAACCATGTATAAAAGAGGCTGATGTTGCTGCGCGAAAGTATTAACTCTGTTAATATTGTCACTTTTGTTAACATTGCTTTTATTAATAGTCTAAGTGTGGTTTCTAAAATTTCTCTTAGATTATAGTTTCTACCTTAACTTCTTAAACGTGGTATTTTATCAAATAATTTCAGAATACCTCTTGCTAAACAAGAGATTGTAATTATTAAGGATAAGTATTGAGGATACTGTTTATTCTAAAGTTGGTTTTCTTGTTTCTGAGATAAAAAAAAAAAAAAAAACTAATTTCCAGGAAAAACTCACATAACACTTGCTAAGACGTCAAGAAACAGCAAGAATACTGACCCGGCACGTCGGTATATTATGTCTGTAATTTTCTATTGGTAGGTCGAAAAACCGAGTTTCAGAAGGATTAAAAAAAACAATCAATCCTAGCCCGAGACTGACTGACTCGGCCACGGTGTGAAAAAAGTCTATAAAAATTCCGTGAGTCATTGATGGGATTCGAATTCGGGCCTTTTTCATCCGGTGTAGGGAGACATGATTATAACTCCTGTGCTACCGCGAGGGCTCTTTTCCAAGACCACTACATTCCGATACAGTATGAAAAACAGGTTAGGTAATGTAGGCATTCGATTACAATTCAGGCGAGTTCGATTATCAAATAACGTAACTCAGGGGTTGAACCTTCACAGGTAACGCAATGGTTACAATCACAGTCTTCCCACACTGTGTGGAAAATACCTGAGTTGGAAACACATCAATGACTCGAGAAATTTTTTTAGTAATAAGAAGTGTTTACCAAAATTTTACCATGATGTTCACGTGAGTAAAGACGATGTTCACGTGAGTAAAGACGATGTTCACGTGGGTTAAGGCAAGTAATCATGAAATAGGATTTGTGTAGCAGTTCGTTCTTAGCTACGTTTTCATTTGAATAAATGAATTTGAACGTGTGTCCGATACATCAGCTCAAATAAATGCTAGTCAAAATTATAGATATAATTATAGGATAGGCAAATATTTTCAAGTCGTAGATCATAAGGTCATATTAGGAACGGTCACATTATATTAGGAAACAAATACGATGAAAATAAAATCTTATTAAAATGTATATTTAAAACAAAAATAGAATACAAAGAGTTCAAATGTATAGAGCACAAATAATACAATCTTATAAACAATAAACTTTAATTATGTTAAATATTAATAACTATAAATTTAATCAGATGTATACAGTCTTGTCCCGATCATAGTGTCTTTATTTTTAAATTTCGAATTCTTCGTCAGAATTAGTAAATTTAATAAGAGTAGCCAAAAAACTTCTACCTTCGTATAATTTAACCTTTTCTTGGTTATTACTTTTTTTTTTTCTTTTTTTTTTCAATTCACCTACAGATTTTTCCCCTTCAAATGCTGTTCTTGGCCACAGTCTCTTTCTCTTTGATCACATCTAACATTGTTTTAATAGCTTTTTCCATGCGTATACTATTGTACTCTACTTCATTGCAACTTGTAGTCCAGTTGCAAATGGCACTTTTTGTGTCCAATTTTAATCCTCGTCAGAATTATCAAAAAAAAAAGTCTTCAATTTTACAGGCGAGTATGACTACTTATCTAAGTGTTGTATGAGGGCGACATTGATATTGCCGTAGTTTGATAAAATATAACTGGTAGGATGCGCAAGAGCATTATCTAACAACAAAAATATCTTAATGGTTTCGTTTGCATTAAATTTTTTTTTTTGAATGATTTAACTCTTTTACAAAGTGACTGAGAAGCATTCTGAAAGAAGTATTGAATGATATTATTAAATTCTTGTTTAAGAAAAATTTCCTTCCTGCATAAATAAAATATATAAATAAATACTGAACATAGCATACAATGCAATTATATACGCGAGTGTATATGTATATACAGTATTTTATTTATGAGATTTTTCTGTATATATATATATATATATATATATGTGTGGTTTTTGTTATTTGGTATATCTACTGGCCTATCTTGCGACTTGCTGCAAAGACAGAGCGTGGTAGTATTACTTATATGTATATTCATTTTGTGTGGTAGTCGCAGGCAACGGTAGAGCAGTTTAGCTTACAAGGGGAATTAGGATAGAAATAATCACTCTGCCCAGGTATAAACTAATAGCCCAGAGTGTGGAAAAAAATTAGTTGGAGTGAACATGAATTAAGGATATAAAGTTAGTGCTCGGATTATCCGGGAGCGCAATTTCTTATCGGTGTGCTAATTAATAGTTGCACGTATACAAATACTGTATATTTTGATGCTGGATTAATAAACCTTGGAAGTTTACAATAATCTTACACTTAAAAATTATCTTGTAATTATCTTACAATTATGGGTAAATGGTTGCATATGTACCAATATATCATTTTTACTGCTTAATAATATTATCTTATAAAAACTTATCCTCTAATATTATCTTACGATTATCTTACAATCATCTTACACTTAAGGTAACTGGCTGATATATGGGAAACGGTATCTCATCAGGATACCACCCCCATTTCACTATTTCAATATAATATATACATGAGATAGACCATATATGCAGCCTATAACATTTCAATAGTCTCCTTAATAATATATGTATCATAAATATATACATATATGCTAAATACATAAATAATGAGTGTTTTATTCCCATTCGTTTTACTTTCAAAAGGTCGCATCCTGTTGAGTTTGCGTATCAAAAATTCTTATTTGAAAGATCAAAAGTTCGTAAATCAGGAGATTACTGCATTCTATTATGCACATGAATGTTATTGAGAAGTAATCTTGGCAGCAAAGAGCATTAATATAGAGCAAATAGTAGTTTTCAGACACGCTACCGTACTAGTTTAATCATGGGCAGAAATAACGGCCCATGTAATACAATGACAATTTATCTTTTGTACACGACCGCTGTTAAAATCTACCATACCAGAACATGGGCAAGGCCATCCAGTTTACACATTATATATATACGTCTTATAAAGTATTTCCGGGCCCCACCACATTAGCATAATGTTGCCCAATGGCACAGCGTCGACTGACAGAAAACGCGTCAGTAACACGATGCGCTGTAAAAGAGAAACACAAGTGGCCCGGCTACTCTTCCTATTAGACCAGACGAACCCTATTATTCAATCAGTTAGTGAGAGCAAAGCTGAGTGTCTAGACCATTTATTCTAACGTTCCAACGTATGTAGCATTATTTGGGTAAACTGTCCTGGAAGATGATGAGGTTAAACTACACATTGTGATTAAGATAAATCGATTATCCGGGTGCTGAAGGGCACGAGTATTACGGCTTATTGAGGTTGGTACGTTAAATGCTGCTTCAGATGTAGATTATTCTGGTGCATTTGTTATATAACAAATAGATGTGGCCTTTACTAGAAGTGGGTTGCGAGTAAATGGAACGCCTATCATTATTTACAATTTCTGTCAGGGAACCTGCAGTTTAGAGAATTTCTTGACTCGTGGTTACGCGTCCTTTTAATTAAAATGATACAGATATTGTGGGCAAGTGAATGAATTATTATCACGATATACACTCTATATGCCAGTATGCCAGTAAAAGAGCGCCTTCATTGTCAACTGTCAAGAGAAATATTCCATAAATGTTTTAACATTTTCCTTTCTTGGAAATTTCCAGGACTTCATATCTACAAAAACTCTAAAAAGCAGAAAAGTTAAGTAACGATTTTACAAATAACTAATACATAAGCTGTTTTTCCCTTTTTTTTTTTTTTTTTTTGTCACTTTCTTTATACAGGGTGTCTCAAAAATACACGGCATAACTTCAGGGATGAGTTCCTCATATGTAGACAATAAAAATATTTTATATCAATATAGTTCCGGAAATGCTTGGTTCCCAAGATATTAACCGGAATGTCTTATCTCCCACAGGTAATTTCCTTCATCACATGGTACTGACAGAATCTGGAGGTTTTCCATTCCGACCATGTACCCAAATCAAGAGCAAGCGGATGTGCACTTTATGTACGGTTTGGCGGACGGCAATGCTTTGGAGGCTCGTCGTTTGTACCACGAAAGGTTCCCAGAACGAAGATGTCCAGACAGGAAAACATTTGAAGGCATCCATCGCCGCCTTTGTGAACATGGGACCTTTACACCTCGTGCTGCCAACAGAGGACAACATCCAAAATCTCCTCCTCTACTTCAGGAGTCGTAGATCTTGGTCGTCCTCTGTCGGCAGCACGAGGTGTAAAGTCCCATGTTCACAAAGGCGGCGATGGATACCTTCAAACGTTTTCCTATCTGGACATCTTCGTTCTGGGAAGCTTTCGTGGTACAAACGAAGCCTCCAGAGCATTTCCGTCCGCCAAACCGTACATAAAGTGCATATCCGCTTGCACCTGATTTGGGTACATGGTCGGAATGGAAAACCAGATTCTGTCAGTACCATGTGATGAAGGAAATTACCTGTGGGAGATAAGACATTCCGGTTAATAACTTGGGAACCAAGCATTTCCGGAACTATATTGATATAAAATATTTTTATTGTCTACATATGAAGAACTCATTCCTAAAGTTATGCCGTGTATTTTTGAGACACCCTGTATACATCCAGATGTTCGATGACATGATAAATATATTCGCTTTTAATCCTACTAATGATAATTTATCCTGTAGCCAAAATGTTATGGGACGATCTGTAGCTGTTTTCGAAGAACAATAACTTCTAAAATCATATACACATTCAGAGAACACAGTAAAATTAAAATGCATGCAAATAATATTCTGAGAAAAAAAAAAGTTATTCCAAAAGATTTCCTTATAATCATTTTTAACAGTGATTAGGAAAATTATACAATTATCAACTGAAATACGTGATATCTCAAAACGAAAGATGATGAATGAATGGTTTCATCATGATAATACTACCAAAGAAAAATGTTAAAGGAAGGCTAGACATTGATCAGAGAGAGACTCCTGATCATTACAAAAAAAGTAAACAAAAAATAAGACCATATTTTAATGCTGTTTATCGTAAATACTTGTTAAAATTTCATAGGAGTCTTTGAGACAATCCTACTTTTTTAATGGCAACACATTAAGCGAAATCAGCACCTCTCACAACACATGATGTCTTTTCCATTAGGAATGGTAATGTACAATTTATTTTTCGCCAGCATAGCTGTTTTTAACCTGTAGACAGCTACTAAACCCCATTTTCAGTCGGAAGACAAAATTACGCCCCCCCCCTCAAACATACTGATGCTGTTTAGGCTTGTGATTCCAATGCTCGGATCGGAACAAGGCGGTTTACGCAAAACTACAAACAGTGGTGGAAATGTGCCCGCCAATCTGTATGCAAGAAATTCCATAAACATAGGAGGAAAATTATTCGCACACAAAGTGTACATACACAGCGATGAGCCAAAACATTATGACCACCTACCTAATATGATGTTGGTTCTCCACGTGCAGCCAAAACAGCTCGTATTCGGCGAGGCATAGACGCTACAAGATTTCTAAATGTGTCTTGTGGTATCTGGTATGTGGTATCAGAGGGGAAGACCGTTGCCATGAAAGAGTGTACCTGGTCAGCAGTGATGTTTAGGTACAAAGTACCTAAACATCACTGCTGACCAGGTACATCCTTTCATGGCAACGGTCTTTCCCTCTGGCGGTGACGTCTTTCAGCAGGATAATGCACCATGCCACACCGCCTGGATTGTTCGAGACTGGTTTGCAGAACATGAGGAAGACTTCCAGGTATTTCCCTGGCCTCCAAATTCCCCAGACATCAATCCCAACCAGCATCTGTAGTTTGTGTTGGAACAGCAACTCCAATCTGAGGCATCTCAGTCAGAGTGCCCGGCACATGGATGACTGGACCCAGGGTATCTTAGCAGAACATCACCCAACGCATGACACCACCGCTACCGGCGGTGTCATGCGTTGGGTGTCATGTTTTCGTCCCACGGTGCATCCAGGCGCCATCACTTCCCCAGGTAAACGACGCACACGTACCCGGCCATCCACATGTTGCAACAGGAAACGTGATTCATCGGACCAGACGACCTTCTTCCAATCACTCAAGATCCAGTTTCGATGCTCGCGTGCCCATCGTAGGCGCTGTGACCGGTGAACCGTGGTTAGCATGGGCACTCTGAGCGGCCTGTGGCTACGCAGACCGATTTTCAGTAGGGTTCGATGTAATGTGTGTGTGTGTTGTGACACATTACTCCCGTCACCAGCATTCCAATTACCGGCGAGTTGCGCCACAGTCGCCCTTCTGTTTCCACGTGCCATCAGGGAGAGCCCTCGCTCGTCTCGAGCATCGATGAGACGTGGTCGTCCGACACCACGTCGGCGGTTCGTGCATTTCCCCTCCTCGGACCACTTTCGATAGGTATTAACCACGGCTGACCGTGACATCCCACCAGCCGTGCCGTTTTGGATATGCTCTGACCCAGTCGTTTGGCCATTACAATTTGACCTTTGTCAAACTCGCTTAAGCCAGCTGCCTTTCCCATCTGAAGAACAAGAGTAACACTGATTAACGGAGCTCAGTATCAGGTGTTTTTTATAGCGTCCCGACCCGCGCACGCGCCGTAGTTCACCTGCAGTTGCTTCGATTTACATAATGACTCGCTGGTCATAATGTTTTGGCTCATCGGTGTAGTGTATAGTGCATTTGTGTCTAACGGCACCAGGGGTTTCCCCCATCTCCGCGTTGCTTTACAGCTCACTGTAAAGGCCAGAGATTTAAAAGTGAATGGATTTTGTATATGTGTTGTGTTATGTACCGTTGTTCTTCTGGCCATTTAGCCGCTGGGCCCCTAATGGGTCACACAAAGTGGACAGTGTGGCAACACGTTTCATAAAATGATTTCACGCACTATGAAATATATTCTCTGTAAGGATTCGTGAATCTCAGCTCAAAAAATGCTGTTCTATGGTTCTTTTAACTTATCAAAAATTCGTATGTTTTCCTGGACGCTAACCGAAGACGCGCCACATGTGAAGCACTGATCTAAATTACACACCAAAACTACAAAAACTGAAATATGAATTTAAAATTCTTTTGTCACTGGCGCTAGTCTAAAAATACAGCTGACGAGTTAACTATCAAATACTTTGATAGTTTACGTAAAATAAAGCTTAAAGTTAAAAAACAGTATTCAACTCATTCCTCCTTTTGCGTGTTTAAAAGAAGGAATAGTGATGTTTTAAATAATCCTATGGCTAAAAGGAGCGTCAACAAATAATTTAAAAGGGTGCAAAACGAGCGCCAATAAATTATCAATTTAACTGAATACCAATTACTAAAATTTAAAAAAAATAATGCATTATAATAATAGTACTGTACTGATAAATCATTCATAGTGTGCTATTGATAGTATCGAAGCGACCTACACAACCTCAATGCTCTAATAAAAGTTTCCAACCGTCCCAACTTTTCTGACAATCAGCATTCTTTGGGACATCGGTGGGATCTGAAGAGCACAACTACCAAATGATTAAACTGCTTCTTGGCCTGGAGATAGGATTCGGCACGAAACCAGAAAAAAAGCCGTTTTTTAAATTTGTTGCTAGTTTGTGTGAGATCTGTACTTTTTACTTTACGAAACAAGAAACTAAAATTTGATTATCACTAACGAAAAATAATGAAAAAGTATATGCAGAAATTCAGGGCTTTATGCTAATTTGCATATGATATAAAGATTGGGAGAGTGGTAAATGACAATCGCCAAAGGCAGTGGGCCTTCAGGACGCCTTGGATATGTTTCAGGGATGCTCATATAATGGCAACTATATGAACATCCCATTTTCAGGAACAGTAAATGCTACTATTCCTGAAAAATTGAACTGAAAAAGTATGTGCTCTTTAAAAAAAGTATAAAGTTGTAAACATTATGAAACATGTCGTTCATTAAAAGTTTTTTACCTATACATATTAATCATTAAATAAACCCATACACACACACACACACTGTCTTCCTCTCTATGAAGTTTAGGCGAGATGTGTAATTAAAAACATTGTAAACTCTGGCTTAGATATATCACAAGCAAACCCAGAGAACATTTTGGACTGTCAAATCCATAATGAATGTACTTTCTACATTTTTTTATTAAATCATATAAAATAGGAAACTCTCCACAGTAACACTATATGAGAATAAATTAAGTGCATTTAATCGCAAAAACGGTGACAATCAAAGCGGAAAGCCAAACTTCTATCAACTCTCAAACATCAAACTGAAATTTCGCTCATTTAGAATGACTGCGTCGTCCTACATTTACCTGTTCCAGCCACAGAGCTCTGACCGGTTACTTGGATTTCTTTTTGCGTAATACATTTATTTATTTATTTATTGGTGCTTATCGAAACATGCTTACACGAAAGAATGCCAAGTCCCACTTGAAGGTTTTTCTGTTTGTTGTTTAGATAGTAAAATGAACAGTACGAAAAGGCGATGAGGAAATACTCGTATATGACAATTATTCGAAAGTACGAGGACGTGAAAAAAAGTTCTGAGACCGATATATTTATTCAAACAATACCTGAGAGCCACGAACGAGATGGCAATATTATTATGTACTGATAATCTTGAACATGCAATCCTACTACAATACCTGGATTGTATAGTCTGTTATACTAGTTATTACAAAAGCATATGTAAGTTTGATGTCGCAGTTTGAAATAACTGATTCTAAAGAACTACGTGTATATGTAGATTCTTGTGCTAAACTGGAAAACCATCTTTGGAAACAGCATTCAGTGAGGCATCAAGCCATGCAGCAACAGTCTGATGATTAGTTTAAAAATTGTCAAAAAACATCACGGTAGGTACGATCAAATGTCAAGGTGATGATGCTGGCATTTTTCGATATGGAGAAGGCTTGGTTCACCACGAGTATGTAACTGAAGGTGAATCTGTAAATCAGACATCTTATAGAGAAGTAGTATCATACATGTGTGATTCAGTTAGAACAATAATAGGGAAATAGCACCTGCCTCTTTCATCATGTGTCCTCCAACACGTGCTACCATTACACCCCACTTCCTCAATTTTTTCTCTTGTAATTTTTTTATTCTTCTATCTTAAAAGAAAAGCTCACATTTACAGGAAGAAAATTTTAAAACTTGTACGAGATTCTTGAAATCGTTACGCGAATACTATCATTCCGAAAGAAGAATGCAGCACTGCTATGATAAAGCTATTCAGTTTCAAGAAAACTACTTAGAAGAGGATACTTTACAATAGTGTATAAGTAATTTTATTTGCCTCAGAACATTTTTTGACAGATCTTATCATTATTCTCTGAATTTAATCTCTCTCTCTCTCTCTCTCTCTCTCTCTCTCTCTCTCATTAAAAAAAGGAAAGAGTGTATCCTTTTTTCAATAGAAAGAGTGTAAGGAAACAATACTTTAAAAGTTTCTAATGAGAATTTGTTGCTGCATAAATTTTCGTTAGATATGGCTGATAGACCATAAAACAAATATGAGTATTTCAGTGGCTACGTGTCAGTATATTTTAGATACCATTGGTTCGCCATCCTTGTCATGTGTGATTATAAAATAAGTTTCCCTATTCAGGAGAACCTAGTGTCAAAACGGTTAGATATAGTGCTGTGAAAATCAGTGGGTATGTCATTTAGAGTATGGGGAAGCGATTTGTAAAAGAAAAAAATTAGGTAAAATTTCCGCCACCAGGGGGAGATAGTGTAAACATGAGATGGAATATTTAAATTATGATTAGATTTTAATATCAGAACTTAGAAAACAACAGATGTTGTTCTATGTGCTTTCCTTCACTTGAGATGACATTCTGAAAACGGAGGACTGCGTGCGACACAGTTTCGCATAGCATCTCATTGGAGACGTTGGCCAGATGCTTGCTTTCAAATCGACAAGCGTCTGTATGCCGCCACGGTAAACTCTGTCTTTCAGATATCCTCATAGCCAGAAATCACTGGGATTGAGATCTGCTGTTCGGCCTGGCCACAACTGCGGAAAGTCTCTAGAAATGATGCGATCATTTCTGAATGTTGAACGAAGCAGTTCCTTCACAAGTGAAGTCTGTTGGTCGGAGCAGTTCCTTCACTTGTGAAAGAACTGCTCCGACCAACGTGGGGAGGGGTACCATCTTGCATGAACACTACGATCTCCAAGCATTGCCTTTCTTGCAGAGCGGGAATAATGTGATCTCTTAGAAGAGCGCAGTACCATGCACTAGTTACCGTACACCTTACGGGGCCATGAGGTGTAGACTCTTCAAAGAAAAATGGTCCGATCAGAAACTCTACTGTGAATCCACACCATATTGTAACGTATGGACTTTGTAGTGGTCTTTCATGCACAGCATATTGACGAGAATATTCGGCATTGTTGTGCATTTACAGCCCCATGAAGAGTGAAATGTACCTCATCAGACCACAAAATCATTCGAGCCCATGTATCGTAAAGTTCCATACGAGTCAGAAATCGTGGAGCAAAGTCTATTCGTTGTTGCTGATCACAAGACTTTAGTTTTTGCACTACATTAATCTTGTACGGGAACTAGCATAAAATTATTAGAAGCACTTTACGTACAGTAGACCAAGGAAGTTTCAAGTCTCTTGACACACCTCTAACAGGCACTACTTACTGGTAGCGTTTCGCATTCTGACCATTGCAACCGTCCACTACCTCAGTTCCAATACGTGGTCGGCCCCTGACTGGAATTACAGCTAACTCCCCGGTCGCTTCAAATTTCTTTATTAGTTTTCGAAGCCCCACTGACAATGTCAAAGGTTCTTTAAGTTGCTATTGTTCTGGTAGAACAGTTTTACTAAAAGAGCACGTGCCTGTTTTGTAAGAGCCATAATGGTTATTGACGGTAGCGTTGGCCTTTCTGCTTTTATCTAACAGGATGATGTCATTTGCATAAGCAGCGTGTCTTGAAGTAAATGACAACTTTTACATATGCGCAGCGCCGCTTTCCCCTGGTGGCGGAAATTTGAAGTATTTTTTTTTTTTTTTTCTTCTACAAATCGCTTCCCCATACCCTAAATGACATACCCATCGATTTCACAGCGCTAACTCTAACCGTTTTGATACTAGGGTCTCCTGAATAAGGAACCTTATTTTATAACCACTCGGTATATAAAATAAATAACACCGGAAATCAAAAAATTACATAAAAGCAGTACATCCGCGTAAACCTGAGCGGAAGACCAGTGATTATGACCATTGTTCTTCCACACTATTCGGGAAACGCACAGGTTCGATTCCAGTGAAGTGGAAGCTATTTTTCTGAGCATTTTCAAACCGCAGGAGAATTAGCTGGCTTCGCTGAGAATATTCTCGGTATTGTTTATATTGCTTCTTCTCCTTTGTAAACTCGGATTTTTATATTGACACTGCCTTGGAGCACATTAAAATAATTCAGCCGAATCGCAGATTTTACATACTGACTTAGGAAATTATCCTTATTATTATTGTATGTATGAAAAGTAAACCAAACTGCGAGTTTGGTTTACTTTTCATGATTATTGTACTCTTTTGATCGTTGTAACATTTTTCAATTAAAGGATTAATGGAAAATATATCAAATATTTTGTGATAACTTTAACTTTTTGATTAATCCTTTCAATTCTAACCTTTCTACTCAGATAATTTCTTAAAAGAGATTACCTACTCGATTTATTCTCGGTACGTTGAACTAGTCGGCCTGCAAATTTCATTTCTCAATGAAAGAAGATACCTGCTTTTATTTCGTTTCTTTAAATTATAAGCAGTCATAGAGCTATCGCACCAACCTAAAGACCTTGACACATTTCTTTCTCTGCGTAAACTGAAGTCTGAGAGATAGCCACTTGCTCGTACAACCCCACCCCGCTCTGGTGAATGAGACCTAGGTGACCTGACACTAGCGTTTGGGATCAACTACCACTGATGGTCATAGCACCTAAGTAACAGGTGTTCGCCTTGGGTATGTATTCAAGGGAGTAGAAAGTAGGACAAGTATAACTGAACGTCCTTCGATTAGAAATCGCTACTAACCATAGCAACAGGTGCAATCCATATGTAGGCGGCAGAAACATTTCCCGCTTCACCTAGGGAATGTATATATATATATATATATATATATATATAAGAAAAAAAAAGAGCCACATCACATCTCCCACATTTTTAAAAAATTTAAGAAATCCTGAACAAACAGTTTATTATCACAATCAGTTTTCTACATTCGACAATACTCGCAGTGAGTTTCTTCCAAGTCCTACAGTAGCTAAAATAAATACGTACCATACATACCTCGTTTACTAATACACTTCAGTTATACTGCTGGTTGCATCAATTTTCACTAAAGTTTACAAAATGAAAAAAAAAACGCGATAAAAAGATTTATAGATTTATTCTAGCAGGGTGATGTAAAAATATTCATATTATAATAGACGAGAAATAAACTCTTATAACATAAAGTTATAAATTAATTTCTCGAGTACTGCCAATGGATGAATTCATCTGTGAAATTTACCACCGCACCTGAGGATACTAAGATAGGTAAGGCATGAGACTGACTAGTGACGAAACTAGAGTGGGACAGCCAGGACAGTGCTCCGGAGCGCGTACGTTACGGCGCGGGGGGGGGGGGCGTGAAGAGAACTAAAAGTGTGGGAGTAGTGGTGGACACGAGACAGTCTGGATGCATGGCTTCATGAGGTTCACGCTTCACTTTCACCCTACCACTGGTGCAAAAAAGTGTAAGTCGAGACTCTTCAGACCACATGGTCTTTTTCATTGTTCTACGTCCAGTCTTGTGTAGACGGCGCCACTTCAGTCGAATCATTCGAGTTTTTTAGGTGGTTTTCGTGTAGGCACACGACTACCAAATCACAGATTCTCCAACTCCCGCCATACAGTTCGTTTGGAAAAAAGGTATCTCTTTGCCTGAACTGAATTTTTCCGTCATTTGCTGCACCTCGTATTCTGGCCCACAGTTCACTTTAAATTTCTGGGATTTCGTTCTTCGAGTGCCAACTTTCTGCCGCATTTCTTCCTTTTAGAGTTGCATTCTCCTTTCGGTTTCCACTCATTGTATACTTTTGGGGTGTTGCTTTCGACACACCAGCGATTTCCTTTGCTTTCTTAATTGTGGCTCCTACTAAACGTGCTCCAGAAATAACACCTTTCTGAAAGTCGGAAAAATTACCTGCCTTCTCTATGACCGAATCTACTAAGAAGCCCTAGAAAGCGTACAGTATTTATCTGATACCGAGGAACTTGTGATCATACCATGCAACAACTTACATTTTCGTACCGTAGGTATAATTATCTGTTGACGCTAATTGCAAATGTTTCTAACTTTTAGGCCAGTAAGCGTACTATGACAATTAATAAAACAAAAAGTATAAAAATGAAAAGGAAAAAAAATGCCGTATATGCACTGTTAAGCACACATTTTTCTAATTTCTTTCGAATTCAGCCGCTGACAGCTTTCATTTCAGAGCGATAAAAGATCATACCCGCGACTCCAACATTTCGAAGTCACAACAGTATTTTATAATATGAGCAAATCTGTTAGGTCATCTTTTGCTATTCCGGAACAAAATCAACAACCCACTGATAAGCAGCCTTTTCGGAAGTCATCCAACAACAATTAATAAATCTATAATTAAAATTAAATTAATATTAAATACATTTAACACAATTTAATTAATTTTATTTAAAATATTATTAATTGAATTAAATCAATATTAAATTAAAATACAGTTGGCACAGACAAATATTTCTTGCCCTAGGGTTCACCTATTCTTGTTTCGCCACCGAGACTGACTGCAGCATCATCATCCAGTGTAACTAAGACAAAGTCAGTGATTTCAATTATACAGTAGTTGGGGAAGGACGTTACGTAGTGATTTTTCATAGAATTATACTTTTAGTAAATGACCACTCTTATATCACGCGAATGTTAAGATAATTGGATATCATCATTTTTCTCTTTCATGGTGATTCCTTTCTACTTCTATCTCTCTCTCAGGGTAACTCGGGAATTTTTTTTTTTTTTTTTTTTGCTGGTACAGCATAAGCCTCAGGCTTCCTTGCACCATATGGCTAATAATAATAATAATATATTCAGTTAATAACTAAATTCCTGTATATATTAAGGTGACGGGAACCTTGCCCAGTACCCATCATCAGGCCATATATTGGATGTTATCAGCTCCCTGTTTGCCGAGTATCTCGATCCCTACTGTGCAGTCTGGAGAATGTAGACTTGAATGCTGAGAAAAAGAAAAAAAAAAAAAAAACACTAAAAATAAAAGAATGCACGGGGATTGAGACACTCGGCAAACAGGAGGCTGACAACAGCCAATATATGGTCTGATGATGAGTACTGGCAAGGTTCCCGAAACGTCATCTAAATATACAAGAATTTAGTTATTAACTGAACAAACTAACTAAATGTACAGGAATTTAGTTATTAACTGAATAAACTAACTAAATGTACAGGAATTTAGTTATTAACTGAATAAACTATCTTAATGTACAGGAATGGAATTTAGTTATTAACTGAATAAACTATCTTAATATTCCTAGGCGCCTCCGTAGCTAGGTGGGAAGCAGCAGCAGCAGCAGTGTGTAGTACACGCTTCTTGATTAGACCGGGGTTCGAGCCCGTCACCACCAAATACGGAGGATGCGGAAAGGTCAGGGAATGACCACCGCATATCCCCGGAGCAACATGGCCTTAGTTGCTAATGCTCCTAAAAACAAACAAACTTAATATTCATGTATTATCAGAGTAGTCATTACTAAAAGTATGATTTTGAAAATGAGAGAGGAATTAGGTATCTTATATTTTCTCCCAACCTTTAAAATTAAGTAAATAATAAAAAACTTTTTTGATTAAAATTAAACAGAAACAAAATCTGTTAATAATATAAATATATGGCAAATAACACGATGAAAGAAATTTTCAAAAGGGTCTATTTACTTTAATTTCTTGCAGTATCATAGAGTACATTTCATACAGTACAGTCGAGTACTGTACTGTATTTGAGTATTGTAATTCCAAATATAACCTTAGTTTTCTCATGACATCAATGGTTTGTCCAGAAATGAAAGAATAGTAAATATGCAATAATGTTATATTAGATATATTAGCAGTATTGTTTATCTATTGTACCCAAATAGAATATCAATCTTTGCTGCAAGTAAACAATAAATTAAAAAATTGCAAATTTAAAAATAGAAACTGTTCTTGGGTTAATCAAAAAAAATCATTAAAATGTACATTTAAACATCATTGTCTTTTGAGGTCAGTGTATCTACTGGAATAACCAGTAAAATAAACACGACTCTAAAGAAAATATAAATTCTACCATTCATATTTTAGTACTGCTATTTCATGAATATTCGCTCACTATTTTGCTAGAATATTAATCGAATTTAGATTTATTATTTGCGTGGCTTTTAGCTTTCAAAACTTCTTCAAACTCTTGAAAGTATTTTTCGAGAGTTTAAGTACTGCTGATCTCAAATTTACTGAGTTCAAACAGTACTACAATTGTGTAGCCAATCAAACTTGTCGATAATTTTGTTACGTGGTTTCATCAGGACACATAATGAAATTTAGAACACATCCAAACCACAGTAATAAAGAAAAGAGTGTATAACCTAGTAAATGATTATCATAAACTATCTTCCATCATCTCAGCATTTATCTTTGAAATCCATAAAAACCAACTGTTACTCTATAAACTTATAAAAACATCATAAACGAAATTAAAGATAGAAAGGATTGTATCCTAGTCTTATACTGTGATTCTAAAATAAACTTTGTCATAAAGTGCGTGTCTTAAGCTAGGCGTACGGGAGTGATGAAAAACTGTCTCTAACTAACCATTTCATTGCACATAATATTAGTGAAGTGATGTTGGCTAGCTGCTAACCGTCACATATTACGTGAAGATAAGTGAATGAATGGATCTATTGAGAAACTTCATCAGACGGTTGGATGCTACCTTTCTCCTGTTTGCGCTAGCAACTGAAGGAGGTAAGTTCGGTGCAAACACTCCTTACGACGTGAGGTACATTGGTATGGCGACTTACTAACAGGTGTGGCCGGATCCTGTGGGATATTTAGCTATCCCCTATGGCACTAACTTAGGGTACATTACTGCTCTTAGGATCTAGTATAAGAAGTCAAAAAAAAAAAAAAAAAAATTCAAAGCAAACCCAAGAATTCCATCCTCAATACAATTTACACGAAATTCAATAATAATTAATTCAAATAAATTCTAGTAAATAGTTATGAAATCTAGCAAAAGACATTAAATTCAACTGGATACTTCCACATCTTATCGAACCACGATAAGATTATTTTTATTTAAAAAAAGAAAATAAAATAAAAACCTCTCTAATGAGAATTGAATCCGAGTCCTCTCTGCGATTTGATATTATTGCATACATTATCTATGTTAACTTTAATTAGATATATATATCTGTAACTACAATTCTGAAAATATTGTAAATGCCATATTAATATGCCTCAGTAGTAATTTCAATATATATATATATGGAGACGTTTGTTTGTTGTTTGGTTTAAGCGCATCGGCGACTTAGCCCATGCTGTGCGTATATTATCTGTAAATGTCGTGTTTTGTCGTAATTTGCTTGTTTGCTGGACAAAAAAAAAAAAAAAAAAAAAAACCATGCTACACTCGCCTGAGACAGACTAACTCAGCCACGTTGTGAAGAAGGCCCATAAAAATTCCTTGCGTCATCGACCGGGACTCGTCTTTTCCACCCGCTGTGGGGAGGACGGCGATTCTACTCGTGAACTGTGCTATTCACGAAGGGCAGGCGGAGATGTCGATGATGAACGGTCAACTTGGGCCTATAAACAGGTCGCATACTCAAAGGGCCAGCCTTCTTACTGTAAAATCTCAACTGGTAACTATACAAAGGTCTTTTCTCTTGGCATTGCTACGAACATACCGTACAGTCTCCACACCGGGGCTACAAGCTATCGCCAGCACTTTACCCGCTGACCTTCATGTTATTTATAGAGGTTTCTGCTATTATATTAGGAAAGGGAAACCTATTACCTTCCTATATATTCCTGTCGATCCAACTACTGACCAAAGATGCAAAAAGAGAAATGCTGAAATCTTCTCCGCAACTGTTGGCAATCCAGGTGGTACTTGTCTACTAAAGGTATTGTTACTTTATTGTTACCTGACATTTCTTTAATTGTTCCACCATTGTACAGAAATTCTTCCCCAGTCCCTGCACATCATAGTTAATAACAAGACAAGGATCATTGAACGCGAAGCTCTTACAGTTTAATCTTATCTCTACAGATTCTTACTTATGCGATAGCATCGAAAACTGGCAACACGTGGTTTATTCTTGCCCAATCTACCAAGACCAGGGCAACAAATCTCAACTACATCTCGTCATTTTACTCCTGGAAATGACCACGATTTAATTGCAAACAGGTAAACTTTTGAAATCTTCCAAGAATTTGCAAAAGAAATCTTTAACAGATGGCGCCAGCTGACCGGCTTCCCTGCTATCAGGATATCCGCCTTATAACTCAATTGTAATTTCTTATGATATAGTTACCTGCTTCGTACAGAACTTATTGATTATTACATTTTTTTTTTTTTTAACTTTATGCTATGTTTTTTACATGAGCAGTTGTGGCCTACCTCCCCGTTATGTAGACTGACACTGGACAGGCTTTCCAGGTGATCAGGTCACAAGGCTTACTGGTGACAAAATGGCCAGAAACAACACACACACACACACACACACACACACACACACACACACTGACCTTTTACAGAGTTCTGTGGCCATCACAGGGTGCCAAAGCGGAGCTGAACTGACGTTCAGGTGCCGTCCTACACAATATACACTGGTGTGCAAACTTAAGGACCAACACTATTTCTAAAGGTTACAACCACAAAATCTTAACGTAAAGTACTCTTTACTGATGAGAGTAGATTCAGTCTCAGCAGCGATTCTGGACATCAGCTAATCTGGCGAGAGGTGGGCACACGGTATCACCCCGCAAACATCACTGAAAGGGGTCGATATGGCGGTCGAGGTGTTTTCGTCTGGGGAGGCATTATCTTGGATGGACGTACACAACTGCAGATACTGGAGGGCGATACTGTAATCGGTGCACGCTACTGTACTGAGGTAATCCTTCCCCATATGCGTTTCTTCCGAGGTGCAATTGGCCTCGAGTTCGTGTTTATAAATAAATAAATAAATAAATAAATAAATCTTTATTGTGAAGTAGATTTACAGCACAATATCCCATCACGGCGACGAGCGCCAGGGGTTCACATATAGATAACATAAGTACAAATTCAAATGGCTACAAAATATAGCGAACACATACAAAAGGCTACAAAATACAGATTACAAATGCAAAAAGAAATACAAATACATCATAAAAACAAGGAGCTGAACACAAATAAAGAAAAACAAATACAAGTTGGCAGTGATTCAGGTTTCAAGAGCTTTGATAAACTTGTGTCTGTCCTTCTTTTTACTTATTATGGTGTCGATGTCGGCGTCCACACGGTTGAGGGCAGCGAGCATCTGCTTGGGCAGAAATCTTTCGGTGAGTACAAGCCTGTTGTGGTGAACCACAAGTGCTGGTACCGACCTTAGGCTTGGCTGTGGAATCCTCCAAGAGCAAGCATTCCAAATATTTGGAGATGATATTTGGCCTGAGATGAGTTTGGCTGTGAAGACCAGCCTCTTTTCAACGATCAGGAACTTCAACCTCGGGATGTCGAGTGCTTGTGCCATCATGGTAGTTGTGGTAGCGGGAGGTAGCCGAAGCTTGTTATTCGCCCATTTCAGTAGCCAGTATTCAGCAGTGTACACCCGCTTAAGGTTTGTATGTGCAGCAGAGGCCCATATTTCTGCACCATAGAGAATGGCAGGGTAGACGGTGGAGGTGATGAACCTTTTAACAGTGGCAGGATGTCGGACGTGTAGCAGCTGCTGCTTTGAGATCCACCGTAGACGAGAAAATCTGGTACTGAGTTTGTCGATCTGGTGGACAAAGGACATCTTTTGGTCGAACAGAACGCCAAGGTCTGTGTGCGAGGGTACGTTTGGTATTCGTACCCCTGCGAGTGAAACGTTGAGTACTGTCGGCATGGATTTAAGGGAGAATATAACCTGAGCAGACTTCAGAGGGTTGATTTTTAGATTGAAGTTTGCCAGGTACAATTCTAGATCCTTAAGTTGGGAATTGATCCTGTTGCTAAGCTGGGCGGGGTCGTCGCCAGGGTTAATTGGAGTCAGCAGTTTGAAGTCATCGGCATAGCATAGGAGACCATTCGTTGAGGCAATAATGGGCACGATGATGGCTGTGAACAGGACACCAGACAGGACACCCCCCTGCGGTACTCCAGCAGTAATGTCGCAGGATAGGGTATGTTGCTGCCGATGGAGAATAAGTATTCTGTGACTGAGAAGTGATTCCAAAAAGCACAGCATATCACCTCGAATGTGAAAATTCTCCTTAAGTAGGAGGAGCAAGGCCGGAATCGACACGGCATCAAAGGCTGCGCTTATGTCGAGGTATGTGGTTGCTAGCTCAGCTCTTTGTTCGAATGCTGAGAGAATACGTTCTGTGGTGGCTGCCAAGTTAGTGATTGATGATTTTCCTGCGATAGCATAATGGATTTCAGGTGGTTTCGTCTGGAGGATTTGTTGAGTGATTGTGGGTAGCAAAGCCTTTTCAAGAGTTTTTAACAGACAAGAGGCAACTGATATGGGTCTGAACTGGCTGACGTTTGAGGCAAATTGGTTTTTGGGGATGGGGTACACTCTGTATTTATTCCACTGGGGTGGAAAATAATGCTCAGCGAGGCATCTGTTGTAGATCGAGAGAAGAGGGCCTATGATGAATGTGCTTAAGCATTTGATCATAAATTGTGGAATTCCATCCTCCCCAACAGTGGCTGTTGTGGGAAGGGAATTGATGGCACGTATGAGCTCCTGTTCCGTGATCTGGATAGTCCCTAGGACATCTGAAGGGTTTTCATAGTCAGGCTGGACAACTGTAGATGGGACTGTGGTTGTATTTGAAAATCTGGCGATGTATTTGAGCCATTCTTGAGGATCAAGCATGTGATTGAATCCACCATTATGGATGATAACGCCACACCCCATCGCACTGCAGCTGTTGATATGCTTTTGGAAACTGAGGACATTGTTCGTATGGATTGGCCTGCCCGTTCCACCGATCTAAATTCCATCGAACACATATGGGACGTTCTGGGGAGACGCCTAGCGGTACGTCCACACCCACCAGAAAATGTTCACCAGCTGAAGATGGTGCTGACAGAGGAATGGACGATGTTACCGCAAGAACTTATCAGCAACATTGTTCTAAGTATCGGCAGGCTGTGCAAAGCTTGCATCGACATTAGGGGTGGCCATATCTCCTACTGAGGACCACCTCTTCCCTTTGTTCCATCTTTGGCAGTGATGCATCTGTATCATGGCAGCCAGTGCTATGTTGCCATTTTTGAATAAAGTCCCTCTGTACCGTTTTGTTTCCGTTGTTGTGTCGGTGTTGTTTCCTTCATCATTTCTGTACCTCATGAAGTTCCTTTGGTATGCTTTTCCCATATCCAGGCCACTCCTATGAGAAGCTACAGGAGAAAACCTGACTGGTCCTTAAATTTTGCACACCAGTGTACTATACAGGTCTATACCGTAGGCCTATCCGCAAGAGCTGGATGGTATGCTCGGAAAAGTTTCTCTGCACGCCTTGGTTGCAGTCTGCCGTTAACTGATGGATCTTAAATCGCCTATTGTCCTGGACAGCAGCACCTACCAACCGACGTTCACTTCGACTATCAATCACTAGTAGTTCTCCCATTCCGGTACGTTGGGTTGTTATGTGTTCCTCTTCGAACCATTCCCACCACACCTTCATTATGGCGGCGCTCGAACAGCCGACAATGTCTGCGATTGCTGAGATGCTGGCTCGCCTTCCTAGAGCCGCAAATCATTCCTCGTTCAAATTCTGTCAGGTTCTTCCCTTTCCCCATTGCACGGGCTTCGTTTATATATATGCCTTGTCACTGAAATTCTTGGAAAATAGGTGGCAGGACCTGACAGAGTACTTAAATAATCTATTGGGTACCTGATCTGCCTCTTCGTGGGAAAGTGTGGGCAAAGGTGGTTCCCAATAGGGGCCCAACGGCTAAATGGTCAGAGAAACAACAGAACATAACACTACATGATATTCCACTACCCACACACTTTTTAAATCTCTGGCCTCCACAGAGTCCTGCGTCACAAAAACAAAGTACACATCGCGGAGATGGGGGAAACCACTGGTGTCGTCAGACAATTAACACACTTTACACTTGCGCGGGCTTGGTACTGACGAATAACAGTCGCTACCCGTGCCATCATTATACATGCTGCGGCAATCGGTGACATCATTCCTTGCTGTATGACGCGTTCACTCATGGAAACACAGGTGGTCAGAATGCCTTGGCTCATGAGTGTATATGAGGGGGAGGAAATAAATAATTGCCGGATTTCTATGTCTGATTACAACTAAATTTGGAATGGCTCCACAAATCTTTATAAATATGAATACATAATTTCATGAAAATCCATCCAATGGGAGTTGCGTTATTATATGCCGGTGGGGAAATGGTGAAGACAATAGGTGTTTATGTATATATGTGTGAATGCGCATACATTTTTCAAGATTTTTAACATGAAAAAATTTGTGTCCAATTATTCTCAAACTTTTGTGACAAAAGTTTGAGAATCGCTGGCTTATAGGATAAGAAGGTACGAAAGTGTATTAAGGAATGAGGTGGATCGTTAGATTTTAAAATGCAATTAGTTCACTAGGAGGAGAGTAGATCTCTTCTTTCCCTAAATTCTGTATAGAACTAAATGTGTTTATGACCCAGGGATGTCTTTAGATCAGCGTAGATATCCCTGCTTCCAGTACACAATAGGGCTCCCTTTTGGGAAAAAAATACTACAGCTATTCCCACTGTTCGTGTCCCAAAATAACCCACCCCGGAACTCCTAGAAAGTGCCCATGCGTAAAGCCAGCTCTGTAAACCCAGTACAGTATACAGTACAAAGTGCAAAAAAAGCTTACAAAGTTTAAGCGGAAAAAAATGAAAGAATAACCTGATGTATACGATCATTAGAAGTAATTTTAACTTATTCTAACATTTATATCATAACAGAGATTAATAACGTACGTAACGTAAAAATGCAAGTTCCTTAATCACAGTTTTAACAGCTGTTTTCTTTGAATTATGTATGTATGTGTGCATTCACATTATTCTGGGTGAAGTAACTATAAAATTAACCAGGATGAAACCGATTATATTATTCTGATTTTTATATTTGTAACCACATTAAGTATACTTTATACTATAGGTAACATGTATGACGTAATGATACAGTATAATCAGCCCTCGCAGATAACGCTGTTTGCTGTTCTGCCACATCATATCATAAAAGATGGGTTCGGATTCCGTATCGACAAGAGGAACTTTTATGGATTTACTTCGCATTGTGGATGTGTTAGGCGGGCTTCAGGCGAGGGTTAACCTTCCATTCCCCGTTATTACTGTTTTTTTTTTGTTTTTTTTTTAATCTCGCGAAAAGGCATATCGATTATTGAAAATATGAAATTTCCAGACACAATATACTGAAGATTCATGGCTTTATACTCAATATACTTTTTTGAAATGAAGATAATTACTGAATGAAAAACCCCCTCCACACACATCCCAAACCTACTAACTAGGCCACCGTACAAGATCCTTTACGGTAGAAATTAAACATACATTTCTAAATGAGAAACAAGTTGCGTGGCAACACTACTATATTACCATGGAGGGCGCAAAGAAAGAGCGAGAGAGAGAGAGAGAGCTACTGACTCACTAAGCAATTGTGATTTATTTTTCCCAATAAAAAAATACAAATAACGAAAGATTTCTGCTATAATATTACTTTCCAGATATTTGCTTTATTTTATATCACATTATTAAAACTGAGAACTAGTCTTTCTTCTGCACATGGTTCTTCTCATTAGTAATTAAGTGAAGTGACCTTATGCTACACTTAGGCCTCTATTTTACTCCCTCGCTGGTTGAGCTGCCACTAATTCACAATTTAATGGTTGAGAAATCAAAGATCATTAACATAGTCATGTGTCATATATATCTATCTCTAAATATCGTTTTGTATTTCTCCTGGATCATTTTCGGCTGTGAAAGAGAGACTTCGCGAAAGCAGTTAGTCCTCGGGCAACTAGAAACGTTGTCTTTGGCTGTACCCAATGGTTAGCGAGTTACGCTAAGCCTAACTCAAACAGAGCTATATACCTTACAGAGCGTCAGACAGACATAATAACTGCCCTCTTGAGGTGATTAATGTTCAGACAAGGCGGCGAGAGAGAGAGAGAGAGAGAGAGAGAGAGAGAGAGAGAGAGAGAGAGAGAGAGAGAATCACAGCAACTAGACAATGGCACTATCAGCCATTGCTCTGATATTTCTCTCATTTGTCAAAGATTGTTCAAGAAGAAATAGGCAGTTAACACATAAGAGGAGACGTAATTTGCAGTCAGTAATAACTAAGGTCTTCAAGGATCGTGACTGTTGAAACGTTTGCCCAGCTAGTTCAGTAAAATTTAAACTCGCGATCTCAAAATTATTGATATTTCATTAAGAAATGATTTCCAAATACATACAGTAATTGGAATCAATAACTTTTTTAAGCATCCTTAACATAAGCTGACTTAAGCTGAATATTCAATTACTTAAACAGAAGAATATTTTAATACGGTAAACATCTTGTAATGTAATACGAATTTTTCCAATATACACCAATTCCTCGATCGAAATTATTATACGCCTATTTGATAGTTTGAATTCTTAAAACAGTGTATATCTTTCTTTTTCTGAACCAACCAAGCTGAAGTTTTAAAGTACACCGTTTTAGCAGTTCGTTTGAAAACTGCTCTCCAATCTAGTTTACCCAAAGATACTAGAGCTAGGACACCGTCAGCTCGCCGACAGGTTCAACCTAGCAACGCGGGAACCACGTGAGTATTTTGGGCGGTGGTACAGAAACCGTTGGCACCTGTAATTTGTCACCTGTCGGTTGTCTTGGCTGCGCGTGCTTGTCAACGACAGAAGCAGTGGGCTATACTGCATAGTTGTATATATCTAACCGGCTTTAGCTAAGTTACTCAGTGTCCGTTCTATTTGTTAAATTCCCATTATCACGACTTACTAACCCTGTGGATGAAATGACACCCATGGGTCATTCGCCTCCGCAATGTTTATTTATTTTATTTAAGGAGTATCTTTCAAAGCACAATTTCAGATGTTGTCCTTTCATAAGCTTACTTCTATTTGGTTGTTTTTATTTTATAAACGTTCAAAACACAATAAAAGAAATTTGAAGTTTAGCATAGTTTCATTCCATATTTTTCTATCGTGTTACATTTGGGCATTTGCATTCTAAACTTTCTCAGCCTCTTTTATTCACACTTTCATTAAAATTTCTTGACCTAATAATGCATTTTTCTTACTGCAAAATGGACTTTCTTTCAGTTGATTTTCCATTAATATTTCTTTCCACCTGTGCGATTCTTATTTAACAAAACTTCAAAAAAATAAAAGAAAGGAATAACATTAATGATGTAATATGAAGAGCGCGCGGAAGAAAACAATCGGCTCTCCACAACCGATCCATCTTCCAAGAAAGGTTGCCTCGAGGATAAGCTCCCTGAAGTAGTAGGACATCTTTGTACAGGACATTCCGTATCATGGAATGTATTTTTGCGAGTTGCTTCAAATTCTGCTGGATGCGTTCGCGATCTTTTTTCTTTCAGAGGATTTCTTTTTGATTTTTTAAAGCTATAACCTAGTTTTATTCATAACTTCAGTTCTTTGTCGACGCAGCTGCTACCATAGACGGCATTAATATGTGTAACCTGTGCACATGTGGTAAAATTTATATTTTGATGTAAATCATGCCATAATTATCAAAAGTTCAAAATATCTTATTCGTTAGTTGGTATGCGAAAAATATCAACAGAGGTTAAAAATGCTACATCGGCTCTGCCTGACCTAGAGCCAACCACAAGTTTCATGTTCGTCGATGATTACTGAAGATTGGAGATGCTCTAATACTATATCATATATTTAAAATAAAACTCAATATCTCGGAAAAATTAGCATATGTGGCGATAATGAAAATATAAATTGTGGACCATTTGTGAAATTCTGGAAAGCCCTCCCCGCCCTAAAAAACCACAAAAAAAAAAACCATAAAAAACCACTTCGTCGGGTCCCTTCTGATTTCTAGAAAAATTAGAACATAGAAGCTGCAGATTGTTTAAGCAAAAGGAAAAAACAATGTCGAAATACACAATATGTTAAAACGAGCCGATTGTTTTCGAGCCGAAAATTTAGAGAGAAAAAGTTTTAAGATAGTTATTATAAATTTTTACTTTAGGAAACAAGCAATGCACGTTTATAGGTAATGCAATAATGTTTATCGCATTATTTTCACAGAAACTAAGTATATAATTAGAAATTTCCTGGGCCGGATAAGTAGGCACATTCAGGACCTGACAAAACCCAATGATGAGACATATTACAATTAATATCTTGAAACTTACATTCAATAGCATTAACTTAAGTCTTAACCTTGCTGTTCAATCGAGCATCACATATTTTGGATATATTTCATCACTGCGTTGTCAGTTTTTCGCTTAAGTTTTGCACCTACTTACCCATCGATGAGGCGCCACTAAAAGCCGAAATGAGTATAAGCTTAAAAGTCTTATGGGTAATGGGGCCATTTAAAATAAATCACAATATACTTCTTTTGAACAGCAGTGTTTTCCATGCGAGGTGTTAGTGCAATACCAAGGAAACTCTTGCTAACTTTCTTCATAACACGAGTTCGATGCACTTGGTAGCAATTTTTACACAGCCATACAAACCTGGGGCCTTTTTCCTATCTGTACCATAATACATCAGCTAGGCATTGTAAGATTGCTTTAACAAATCGTGATATTGTAGGAATACAGAATAGACAATCATTTAATACCGAAATATGTTCTCTGCATTTTACTACAAATCGATGCAGAGGGCATTTTCAAAGAAAATCCACATTTTTAATCATACGTGTACAGAAATACTGTACATAACAAACATCAACGTGCTCGATGTCTCTGAATTCAGCGGACTTGGGTGAGTGAAAAGTCTTGTGAAGACATTTTCAACGTGTCCACTACTGGCATTCAAAAAGCTCCTTGGTCATCTTTTGAAATGTCTGGTATTATCTAAGAGACTGATTCACTTGGCAACAGGGGCAGTCCCAGGTAGGGGCTAAAGGGGTGGGGACTATACCCTCTTTTGACCATAAGGGGGTTATAACCACCCCTATAATCAAAATAATACATTCGTAGATTTATTTACTGCTATACGGTGAATAAAGCTTAATGATTCCACTGAGCACTGTTTGTTTAACTACTTTAGCCCCCTCCTTTAGAAAATCCTAGGACCATCCCTCTGCTTGGCAGCAGTCTTTTAGCTAAATTCATGTTGTTGAGAAAAACGTTAAACAGGTTTTCGAGGACTTCGAACGATGAGTGCTGAACACGTGCAATGTTTTCTGCCAATCTTCCTGTCTGTCTTCTTTTAAAAAACATACAGCTTTTTCTGCAGCCTTGCTTGGAATTTTTCTGCACTCGAATTTTACCAGAAATTCACACACTGAATAACATTAACAGTTTGTTAAACTCGTTTCACTAAGAACGCAAGCTCCCTCGTGTAAGTCATCTCGCTAAACGCTGCTTCCATGAATTTACCGTTGGGCCGGGACCGTGTTAAGACGGAAGCTACGTTCAAACTATAAACTACATTCAGACAACAGCTTCCATGGGGTAGAAAAATGTATAGTATCAATAGTAACAATGCATAGACTATATTATTGCAAAAGAGATCACTGCCTTTGCCTTAAATCCTCTTAATTCTTAATCTTCATTTTAAGAAGAATTCTTCATTCTTAATCTAATGTAATTTTTTTGAAGGGGTATGTAATTTTCCTGTTCAAGCCACTCTCATATGCCTACATGTCTGAACTTAGGACGATAGCTGTCATGCCTGCCTTACTGGAGCTAACTGCTAAAACAGTGTCCCAAAAATAACTACGTAGTGAATTTAGAAATCAGGAAAAGTTAAGTTTATAAAGTGTTGAAAACTATCTCAATTAAGAAGAATTAAGAGAGACCAAGACAACAGCTCATTTAAATGCATAATTAAAGATCTGAATTAACATTTAAACATTTCTGAATATACTTTTCCATAAATAGTGCACGCTATTTGTGGAGAAACGTTACAGAAATTCATTGCATAGTTACTTTTAGGCCATCCCATATTATACTGCCTACTGTCCCATATTATACTCCCACACTTGATTAATATAGCAACTGTATCCTAAGGAACGCGAGATGTATTATCAGGCCCTCGAATGCACTACGAGGCATACCATTTTAATGCACCAACTTGTATGGAAGGGTGAACTACTGGAATGGATTTGTTCATACAACTCATGAGAATAAGTGACAAACTAAAACTAAATTTCATGAAAACGCGACACGTAAGGCTCCCGCTACGGCTGTAAAGCAAAAACGGATTAACTGCTGCTGAAGAGATGAAAGATGTCATACAAGCCACACAGCAGAGCTAGTAATGTGTCACATCAGCAAAGACTCTGTGCTAGAGCAATAAAGACGAATTTACTCAATGATCTGATGATCAGGGTTACTCAATGATCAGGGATATGATCTGATCTACTGTAGCGCTCTTTTACATTCTGGATAAAGCTCAACAAAGTAGGCAATGGAAGTTTGAATATGAGCAAAATGGAACTAGTTTCCAATTCGTCAGAAAACGTGCAGAACCTCATAGTATCACCCCACTGACTTGGGACAGCAGTGCCGAAAAGATGCCTGATGAAAATATACAAATTACAGAAAAACTAAATATGCAAATTTTTAAATAAATACTCCTGAAATTTTACAAACTATCTCCAAAGCAACAGTTCCCCACAACTCCTAAGAAAATTACTGAAGCACCTCTTCCTTTGGAACCACTAGCGGTATAATCAGGAACAATGATTCTGGACAATGTTTCTGATGATGATGCAGATTTTTCATTCAGTACGGATGAATCATTCGGGATCTGATGGTGATTCATCAACTACAGCATTAGGTAAACATTACGATGATAACTGGCGGAGTTGAACTCTGTTCCAGGTGCCGCCGCTACATTGAACAGGTACATATATACACACATACATGTTTTTATTTAGAGTCTTTGAGTGTTTTATTGTTATTTATGGATTTGTATGAGATGGTCTATAATCAGAAGGAGTTTACCTGCGAAACCGGATAATTGTATAAGAAAAATATTTGTATAAATAAATACGTATGTCCAGTAAAAAAAATTTAATACACATTTAATTACAAATGGTTTGTAGCTTTCTAGGCTAAACGGGCCTCTTCGTCAGCAAATACTAATAGAATGGAGACGTTAGAGACAAAATTTTAAAGGATACAGTTGTGCGCAATGAGGCGTGCGTGGGCACGAGGTTGACCATTCAACCACTAGATTGGTATTCATTGCTGCTTCGTGGACGTGTGGTGATTGGATGGTCAACCTTGTGCCCACGTACGCCTAATTGCGCGCACAACTGTATCCTTTAAAATTTTGTCTCTAACGTCTCCATTCTGTTTGTATTTGCTGACGAAGAGGCCTGTTTAGCCTCGAAAGCTACAAACCATTTGTAATTAAACGTGTATTAAATTTTTTTTTACTGGACATACATATTTATTTAAGCAATGGATCCCAGTACTACAGGCCCATTTACTCTCAAAAATGTTTGTATATATGTATTAGTATTAGTAATGGCCACACGGTGCAAGGAAGCCTATGGCTTATGCTGCACCAGCCAGAAAAAAAAAAAAAAAAACACACACACACACACACACACACACACAATAAAATAAAATAAAAAATAAATAATAATAATAAGAAGAAAAATTTAAAAAAATAAATAAGAAGAAAAAAGGAAATAGACAACCTGTGCGTTTCCCTCCTCCCATAAGTAATTACCCAACTGACTTTTGAATTTCCCCAAACTGTCAGCCTCTACCACCCATGTAGGTAACTTATTCCAGTAATTTATAATTCGTTGGCTAAAATAAAATTTCCTACAATCCAGTCTAAACATCTCCTCCCAGTAACTAGAAATTATGGCCCCTAGTTCTAGAATCATTTATGTATATATGATAATAAAAAATTATGGTGATTCATCCATACTGAATGGTTATAAGATGATATAACTATTCAGTGCAAATCATCAGATAAATCATCAGATTTATCTGATGATTTATCAGATATAAAATTAATGCCATTACCACATCGCACGCGGTTAGAAATTTTAAATAAATAAGCAACATATTTCTCTTTTTGGAGCAGTGCGTTTTATTTAAAGTGCGTACTACAATATCGAGATAACTCGTAGTGAATGCGTCCATAGCATGAGGTTGATGCATTTCTTAGCAAACTTAGTTTGCTCATACTTTACGTACAAAACTGAGGCTATTACTCAACTAGCGCAACAATGCATTGATTTTAACTGAAATAAAAAGCTGAAAGTTGCGTAAAGAGACAGGAATACGCTGTATTCCATTCCTCATTATATAGTCCAATACAGATATAAATGTGGAAATGTAATATATTTTTCACCCTAAAATTCCCCAGTTTGTATAACAATCATGTTTATAGTGTTGATTCACGCTTCTTACCAAAAAGCGGTTCATTGACAATCAGTTGCCATAATACGTTGCGGAATCTTTATTTTAGGAGAGCCTTTATCAGATGGTAAGAGAACACCTACAGCTACGCACACAATCTTAAAATAATAATAAATAAAAATAAGTTGTTTTCTAACGAAAGAAATTTGGATATTGTTAATTAATTACTCAGTATGTATATTATTCACTGTCGTAAAAATAAAAAAGCAGCAAGAATAAAAAGAAAGAAAGAAATAAAATCGATAGCAATAACAAAGAAAGTAGTATAAAATTAGGACGTAAAATTTAAACCTCCTAAAGTATTCGAAAATATCAAAGATACTCCTGTGGTGAGGAGGAGCAGGAACAACAGTTTGGAAGCGAAGTGGCTACAAATTAAACATTTTACTATCTAGTGGCCCTATTATTCTGCTGTATGTAGGAAACCATTTGCAAGAATTTGTATGACTATTAGAGGAGGAAGGAGATCATAATTTTCTCTAGCTGTCCGCAGTACTAAATAATGGTGCCCCAAAAGGTTGAGTAGGAAATGATAAAAGAACCGATTCAACATTTTCGCAAGAATAACGCAAGGCTTCAACAGACATAAAACCAAACTGCAGAGATCCGAACTCCATAGCTATGGTAAGAGAACACCTACCGCTACGCACACAATCTTTAATGCTTTAGAACTGGCAGCATTGTAGAGATCTGACAGGTTTTTATCGTATTAAAAAGATTAATGACTTTAAAGGAGACCACGCTCTTCTAATAGTACCCTACGCAGTTATAAAAATACTGCTGTATATTAGAAAGCCGTTCGCTTCTAAAAAAAAAAAAAAAAAAGAAAGAAAGAAAGAAAAGGGGAAAGAGTCACCCATATGCCATAAAGAATGCAATTTTATTTATAATTATTTAGCATTTTAAAAAGAAAAACGAATTAAAACAGCATGGTTAGTAATAAGAATCGCATAACATCATCCACAACAATCACTAGACACTTTTATCTATATACCTTTTAAAAGAAGTTGGTATGACCCAAGTTAGTGATATAAGCATCAGCTAAAGTGGGGTGAGACAGACTGCAACCTGATAATTACGAAGTTTCTAGTGGACTGGGTTTACTCTTCCCGATTTGGTAAAATAGCTATATTTTTAAATAATTTGCACTGTAGGCTTGCGTTAATGACTCTTGGAAAAAAAAGACAAACTTGTTCTGAATTAATAATAAGCATTCTCATAAAAGCTACACGGCACAATGATTTTTGCCGAATGCAGAAAAATGCAAATGCAGTCAAATTGGGAATCATCTGATTGGATTAGCTTCACTGGAGGATATCTGACTGCTGCTTACTATCACAATTCCATAGAAAACGAATGCCGCTCTGTTAGAAGCCATTCTTCTGCATAAAATATCAAGAAAACTGCTTGTATATGGTTGTAAGAGAAACAGAATGACTGAATTGGCAATATTTAATCGGTGGATTGTTGTGAGGGGCCATAAGCACATAGCCACCGAGGTCATAGGACCTCATGCCCCTTGGTTTCTTCTTCTTCTTCTTCTTCTTTTGAGGTGGGGGTAACTTCTGCATTGACTCATGGATGCTGCTACTTGAATAGGAGGAAATATTGAAATTCTTATGAATTCTTATGATTTCTTATCATTTACTTACGTGGCTTCACCGTAGCCGAATTTCAATCACACCTTACTCATACATGTTTGTTCAAATCCACGCAACATAACGAAATAGAGTAATATTCTTGTATTCTCTGTCTTTTAAACTCCTCTAATATTATATGTCATGAAATGTAAACAGAAAATTTATTTTATTTTTACTTTTCAGAAACAGCCACGTGCCTAAATTTAAATATTCACAACTCTGTAACACTTGAGAAATGATATATGTTTACATAACCTTTTCAACTCAAAAATCATCTCATTAAGAGCCTCAGTAGTTTAGCTGCTGTTTCGTGAAACCCCTGTAATGTAAAAAAACATTTTAAATTCAACTGAGGGGGAAGAAGCACCTGAATCGGGACCATGGATGCAGGATAGTGAAAAATTCGCCTCCAAACTGGTCAATTTGGAGGCGAATCGTAAAGAGAATTTCTTTAGATCAGTATCTGAATATGCGAAAAAATCTCCCAGGTTAAAATTAAGAAAAAAAAAACAAAATCACACTTGTATAGGATGAATCTTTTCTGATTGATTAATCTTCCACTGATAATTTGAAGAAATTTCATTTTAATGTAATATTATATTATTTGTTAGTTCATATCGAAGTCGAAGTAGCACCCAACAACACACTTTTTGAATTACAAACAAAACAAAAGGAAAAAATTTATATTTAACTATTTACAAAAAACTACATCCGATACTGTAGAAGTAATGGTAATATAAACAGGTATTAGTATTTTTAAATAAAAATGGATTGAAACTAGGCACAACATCCCAATAAACAGTTTTAAATTAAAATATTGATTAAATGAACGATTAGACAGTCTGAGTATCTTTAAACGTTCTCTGTTTCAGTTCTAAGCTGTGCTACTGTCACAACAGCAATATGTGCCGTTTACAAAATAGCTGTCAAAGGCATCTAGAGTATCTAAGTCTTTTGAATTAAATTGCGTGACATTCATTTCATATGATCTCGTGAAAGGCTTGAATAAAAATACCCTCAGCATCAGAAAAAGCAATCAATTCTTGAAGTGTCGTGTTTTTTCAAGCAGGAGATTAAAAGAATGGAAACACAGCAGATGAACAGATAGAGGTGATGATTGATCCACTGTGCCAAAAAAAAAAAAAAAAAAAAAAAACAGTAGAATGCTAATGAATTTAGCGATTCTTTATTATTGTGTGACAGATTCTTCGCTGAATCCGTCATACAATAATAAACCGTTCATAAGAGGTTTTGAACATCAATATAACTTTAAAATACTTGAAGCATTAAATTAACCGTCATATTATATAACATTTTGCAGACTATGATATCCTTAATGAAGAAAAGATATCAGGTTGGTTTTCCTAAATAAGGTGAAATAAAATATTTTAACTCAATGCTAAGTAAATTATAAAAATATTATTAGCATTATTTTTAAGTGATTAAATGAAATAATTAACAACGACAAAAGTGTTTATCTGTTATTCATTAATGTTGTGTTCCAGGTAAAATAAAGCGACATTTATGTGTTACTCAATAATAACAGAGTACACTGGTATTATACACATTCACGCTATCACAAAAATAAATACATAAATAAAATTAAGGGGAGTAAGCCAAGAATGAAATCTGCTCGGTGGAAACAGCACGCACATCTTAAAGCTATTTGCATGTCATTATTGAAGCCGGTCTATATCGCAGTATGGAGTTTTGTGAATAGTTTCAAATGAAGGTGGACTAGGAAGTATATATCCTAGACACGATTTTCTGGTAGAATAAGCAATCTTTAAACTCATCAGATGCAAACAACCATAACTGTATGTATCAGTTCCCAATTGTATGTGGTATGGAATCCAAACATTCATGAGAACAAGGCAGTGAATTTTCCAGTATTTAAGATGTGTTGTGGTGTGGTGCATCTTGTAGGGATATTTAGGAACATTTTCTTTGAAAGAATGGTTACTAGTGCTAAGTACCTTAACATGCTCAGGACAAGCATTGCACCCGGCCTTCGTCAGATGTACAAGAATGAGGAAGTTTACTAAGAGCAAGATAGGGCACTATTAAAATAAATAAATAAATAAATTTTCTGTTTATACTCCGGGACGACCAAACGGTCAGAGGAGTTCACAAGATAGATTGAATACAAGAAACAACACCATATTCAGCAGTCACGGGCTTGAACCCCGGTCACTCAAGGCACGTGTACTTATGCACCCGCGCGCCTGACCACTAGGCTACGGCGGCCTTACATTATGATGTCATGACCAATCTTGACATTAAACTTGCAAGCCGTTAGATAGAGCAAAGAGGAAGTCTTAAATTTCTTCCACATTCGCCTGGCGACTTCACCAGACATTTACCTAATGGGATTACATGAAAGATATGGTATGCAATTGGAAACCAGCTACAGTGCACGACCTTAAGCATGAAACTGGGCAATCCTGTACATCTCTCCCAGTACAAACACTAGCTCCGGTTTGTCGCTTAGTTCATCCAACCCGCCAACAATACCTAGATGTTATGATTAACATTTTGGGAGTCTGAGATAATGAATCATGTAACTAAACCATTGTTTTCTTATATTCCATAAACCTTTTCTTTATTTACACTATTGTTTTTTGTAACTTTTAATTGAAATTTAGTAATGTGGTTATTATTTATGTCTCTTTGATTAAGTTGGTGAATTTGTTCATTACTTGGCTTTTGAAATCGCTTAAGAAACCAAAGTAGACTCTGTCGCCATTGTGCTGTATCGATATAAGAACATTCGAATTCTGCTGCCATTGTTATAGTATTGCTATGGGCGTTACCTGGAGGTTTTTTACGTAGTTTTGTAGCAGTAAGTAGTTTTTTAAGCAGTTTGGTCTCAGAAGTGTTATTGTTAGACCTTTTAACTAAAAATTTATAGCAATACAAACTTTAATAACGTAACCTTATCATGTAGTACGTAACGTAATCTAAAATAGCGCAGTTTGTAATAACGTAATTTATACTCATCAAATAAGCGGGATTAGAGCAGCGTCATGCTTTTCTATCTCTTAGTTTCGTGAGTTGTTTTTAAATTAAATTTAGACTGAAATCATGCCTAAGACTACAGCAGCAAAAGCAAATGGCTCAAAATAGCGGGAATGATTTAGTTCGGAGGAGAGCACAGCAACTCTCCTCCAAACTTAAGTTCCGAACAGTTCTCCTATGAATCAAGATTATGCGAAGTATATTACTTGTACCCTCTTTGCGAACTGCCTTTAGCAGCATATGATACAACCATAGGGGGAGGATGCCTTTATGTGTGTTCGATGCAAAGAGCATGAGAAGATTAAGCGAAAATTCAGCGTTCTGATGGTATATGATGTCTGCCAGGGGGTCTAAAGTTGACGACATTTTAGAGCAGCTATCATCTTTTAAGGGCACAAAACGTGATATTATTGTACACGTAGGTCGTATGATATTAAAGAGGAGGAGAACTAAGGATTTAATTAAAAAGTACAGAGCAGTTTTGAGAAAAAGTCGCGAGTTGGAATTGAAACTAAAAATGTCTGCAATTCTGCCCAGACACAATAGAAGGGAATATATGATGTGAGACGTTAACAGGAGATATTGTTTTTACAAGGATGGGATGCAAGAATATTTGCTGATGCTATCGAGGCAGCGTTAGGTGGGATGGAAAACTGCTAGCCTCAGGGCATACACAGACTAAAAGATCAACAATAGCCGCAGGCAGAGTTAAAATGGTTCTTTTATTGCTTCTATTGGAATATACAGAGCACTGGAAAGCAAGGTGTCACAGATTTAAAGAACTGCTACGCATAGTAAACAAATTTGATGAATTAGAAGTACGAGTCAAATAAAATGCAGACATTATAGGGGATATCAGAGACAGCGTCCCTTAGATACAGGGGATTCAGAATTTAAATATGGGGAGTACAATGTGTATAGACAGGAAAAAAGAAAAAGGAAAAAAAAAAAAACACTGTAATATTAGGTCCACCAGAGAATTAACTATCTGCCCAAGTGTAATATATCCATAAATTGCGTGTGTTCTCTGGTCGATCTGCTTGTTTTGATGAACGAAAAACCGGAGTTCCGGGGTAGGGGCGGACTTTGCTATCCATGACCGACGCCGACAAACACAGCCATGTAGTGAAAAACAGAAAGGATAAACAGGAGAGGAGTGTGAGTGGGGTTATGCGTTTAATTAAGAAGCACATAAAATCAAAACCAGTGCATACAATGGACCTGGGCAGCCAGTGCAATGCTCAGTCAGTTTGGTGTAATATAAGCTTTGGGAAAACAAAAATAGCAGTGGGAGTGTGTTATAGGGCTAATATGAGTATAACGAACTGTACAAACATATTGAGTGGGCTCCAGTAAATCAGAATGTCTTATAAACGAGAATTAAAATTTCCCGATATTGACTGGGCCTGTAGGGATGGTCACTCACGCAGTAGCAAGACTTTGGGAATTTAATGGAGGATTGCTTCCTACACCAGCATATTAGAGAGACAACGAGAAAGCAATATTCTTGATCTCATTATCAGCAAAGACCCTTCATGCATTAAGAATCGGAAGATAAAGGACCAACTAGGTGGCAGTGATCACAGTGTATTGATGTGGGATTTACTTAAAGATGTAACTACTGTCAAGTCAAAGGGAAGGGTTTTTGATTTCGTACAGGTGACTACAATGGTCTCAGACAGTTTGTAAATTCTGTGCATTGGGACCAACTGACAAAGTTACAAACAGCAAATTCTAAATGGGAAGCAATCATAGAAACTACTAGGCTTTTTATACCGACTAAGAGATTCTGTTCAAGGCCCAAACCTAGATGAATATCAGATGAACTGATGACTCGTGGCAGAGAATAAATATGCATATAAATTATCAGGTAGTACAGATGCCTACAATAGATATAAACTAATTTGCAGTCCAGTTACAAAGGCAAGCTAAAGAAGAACACGAGAAGTCACTGGCAAAGAAAGCAAAGCAGCAAATACTCCTTTAGTTATGTTAACACTAGAAGGAAGAGGTTGAATTACATTGGTCCACTAGACATGAATGCATTAACTGTTGATAATCCTACTCAAGGTTGCTGACAAACTCAACGGGTATTTCGCATCTACATTCACAAAAGAGGAAATTTTTAGGGATAGAGATGCCAGATTGAGTCAAATTCTGGAGGGGAGCTGAATCATTTTGTGATAACTGAGAGAGTAGATGAGAAGAAATTGTAGCTAAACGAAAAAAAAGGCATCTAGGGGCTGAAGGGATCTATCCAATTATATTAAAGGAGGCAGCAAAAGAGGTAAGCAAACCATTAGCCATAATTATGAGAGCATCCTCGGATTCAGGTAAAGTCTCTGTTGACTGGAGATGTGCGAATGTATCCCCACTTCACAAAAGGAATCAAATAGCATCATGAATAAATACAGAACTGTTAGCTTAACTTCTATTTGAGAGAAAATTATGGCGTGACTAGTAAAAGTAATGCAGGACCATCTAGAAAGGAATGTAGTTATACTGCATTGTCTGACCAATTTGAGTGGATATTATGACACAGTAACAAAGGGCCGTCGTGGGGTAGCACAGTTGGCATTATCACCGTCCTCCCACATCGGGTAAAAAAGACCGGAGTTCAAATCCCGTTCATGACGCGAGCAATTTTTATGGGTCTAAAAAAATCCATAAAGGAAAAAAAAAAAGACTTCCGGAAACTCGGGTTTTACGTCCAGCAAACCGATCACAGAACACGTGCAATTTAAAGACATAAGTTGCTGATGCGCCTAAAACCCTATAACAACCAAGTACTTATACCTTAGAAACCAATATCTATAACTACGTAACAAAGGAACTTGGTGGAAAAAAATAATTTTTACATCATATACTTAGATTTCAGAAAGGCTTTTGATATCGTTGCATATAAAAGACTGTTGTACAAATTGGAGCAATGTGGAATTAAGGGCAAGTTACTGATCTGAATAAAGAGATAGTTGAGTGGGAGAAGATAGAGAGTGGTTATTAATGGACACTGCTCCTCATGGACGAATGTTATTAGCGGATTTCCCCATGGTACTGGGCCCATTGTTCATCTCTGTATTTTTCGGTAAAGATATTGATAAAGATAGATCAAGTTTAATGTCTTGATTCTAAGTTTGCAAATAATACGAAAGTTGGCAGGGTGGTTAATCACAGTACTATAAATGGTTTATGCTTGTGCAACAAGATCTAGACAAATTAGGTAGATGAGCTGAGAAATGAAGTTTAACATTGACAAATGCATGGGCAGCAGTAATCCCAGATTAACGTACCAATTGTGTCGTACCACACTGAGAGAACTGGAGACCTGGAAGTAATTGTCAGTGAGATACAGTATGAAGTTCTCTGAGCAGTACTGGCAGGTTGCCAAAGCTCATGGGTTTTTTTCAATGATATGCAAGAGGTGATTATCCTGTTGTGTAGGTCAATAGTTAGCACTGCATCTTGAGCACTGCATATAAGTCTTGAGGACCCATTTTAGAAAGGATGTGGATCTATTGGAACGGGTGCAGAGAATTGCAACGAGATTAGTGAGAGGTCCATAATGAAGCCTTTCCTGGTAATCTTACCAGGAAAGGCTTCATTTCTACAAACTGCAACACCTGGAGAATAGGCAGCTGCGGGGAGATCTGATTGAGGTGTTTAAAGATTTTGAATGGATTGGGTAAGCTCAATGCTGATGGAATCCTTCCTCTTACTCAGACTACACTCATGTGGGGACATAAATTCAAACTGAGGCAAGATGGTTGCAGAGTAGATGTGCAGAAATTTGTCTTCAGCCAGCGGGTGGTTCTTTATTGAAAAAAAAAAAAAAAAAAAACTCCTATATGGTATTGTAGTAGTGGTAGTTTGAATAAATCAAAGGTAAAGCTAGATAAACTGTTAGAGGGAATGGGCAGGCGATATGGGAAGCGTTATTTATTATTATTATTTTTTTTTTTTGGCTGATGTTCTATAAGCTTGCTTTCTTGTATCATTTGCCACTATTAATACTATTTCTACTAATACAGTGGTTTTCAATCGGGGTGCCGCGGCATTGCCGCAACAACATTCTTGGGGCGCCGTGTAATTTGGGTTTAAGTTACTTAAAGTTATTATTATTTTTTTTTTATTTATACATTTATATCATTATAAAAAGGGTACAATATCCATTGTACTGTATCTTTTTAATTTTGTGGTGATCTATAATTGATCTTTATTTAGTACCTCTATATAAAGAATAAAATTATTATATAGATATATATTAAATAAATAAATATATTAGATGTTTCTTTTGGCCTAGGAGTGCCGTGGAAAAATTACTGGGACAGTAAGGGCGCCGTGAACCGAGAAAGTTTGGGAACCTCTGTATTTGTACAATTCTGGCATGAAATGTGTATACATTTTTGACACCCTGAATATACTGAGCTCACAGTTTTGGATTTTAATTTCAAACGTGAATTCATTGCATAAAGAACATTTTTGCTCTAAAGGGCGTGTGACTTTCTTCATTCATCACAATTCAACATCAACGTTTTAAAACTAAACATGAACAGCAAATTCCGCTGCGAACTCAATACAAGAAATACCACTGGATTGGTGCGCAATTACTTTGTCCAATGCAAAATAGCTGTTTCATTGATATATGAACTAATGAACTGACATACCCTCCAAATTGTGGGTATTATATTGATGCTGTCTATGATGTTATTAGTACATTGGCAGACGACTGATGCTATATTTGATATTATCCGTACACTGGCAGACGATCCCTGGCAATCTCCATGTGCCAAGAATGATAACCAAACTAATGGTAGTATATATGTTATGCTAAAAATTACCTGTACAGTATTGCAATAGATGCCGTGGTTGCCAGGAAAGCTGGCTGGAACCGCCTTCTTTAATAAATTTTTTAAAAAAATGTTCAAAAGGTTATACGTTAGCTGGAAATGGCACAGCATACAGTGTGATTTGCAAATGATATGAAATACGAAGTGTGCGAATAGCTTAGTGTAACATAAATGTAATGGATATTTTTCTCCAGTTTACCTCATGTGCATTGGAACTGACTGTTCCATCCAAAGGTCCTAAATGTGTGAATAGTTAAGGCGAATGGTTATACTTGTTTATATAAATTCTTGTAATGCAACTAATAATAATAATAACAATAATATATAATATACATATATATACTATATATATACTGAATTAATTGAATTTATTTCCATGAAATTACTGTTGGAATATGTATATCTGAGAGATAGAAACAACTAATATTTCACTTGATGGGTGTGACAGGTGTGATAGCTTCGCCTGTCATGTTATTATATCGTCATTTTATCACGTTAAATTATACTAAAACATCATATAAACTTTATGCAATTACGTTTAAAAAATAATAGAAAAACAAAAATATTTTGTTTTTTATTATTTTTTTTCAAAAAAAGGAATGAATATCAACGGAGCCAATCGGGTGTATAAACACGTGCTCAAGCTGAGGGAAAATGATGCTTTCTAAACTGCGCCCAAATCCATACAATCCTGACTGGCATAATAACCAATAAAAATTTTACTGTCCGTACCTGTTTTAGTTTTGAAGATAAAATATTCACTTTTAAGTGTTAATTCTACCATTTCGGAGATCGATGTACTCCACAATCACTGATGGCATTTTCTAATCAGGATCAGCCCATTTTATTTCTTTAGCTTTGAAAGATGCAAATAACGAACAAGGACAATGAGGAAACCAATCAACAACGATTGGTGAAATTGATGATAACTTTAAAATTTAGAAAACTTGCGAGATTTCAACAGGCTATTTTAAATTTCTTAGAAAACACTGAATGATAATAAATACCACGAGACCTGAATACTAGAGTCAATATAAATTAGTCTGTAATAAACAGTGTGAATTAGGCAGGCAAGCATCACTAGATTTAACACAAAGACCCTTTAGACTGGAAATACGCAAACATTCTACTGTTCACAAAGGTGCCTCAAAAGGTTAAATGAGTAACTACAGACTTGTATGTCTGACTTCCCTGCGAGGGAAGATAATGGAGTCCTTAGTTAAGGATGTAGTACAAGGTTATCAGAACAGGAATGGAATTGAGGGAATCAAAACATGACTGTGTTAGGAGGGGGAGAGAGATCATCTGACTAATCTGATTAGCTACTAAAGAACTGAATGCAAAGAATAATTTTGACATCATTTACTTATATTTCGGTACAGATTTTGAAACAGTTCCCATATGAACGTATAAATTGGAGAGATGAAGCATTAAGTGCAAATTAAAAAGATAATTACAGAGAGAGAGAGAGTGCGTGTGTGTGTAAAAATTTATGGTTATTAAAATTATCTGTGTGTGTGTAAAAATTTATGGTTATTAAAATTATCTGTGTGTGTGCTGTTCTTCGTGGACTAATGTTATGAGTGGATGCCAGAATATTCAGCGATGAATATTCAGAATATTCAGTATATTAACCTTAATGTCTAACTAAGTCTGCTGATGATTCAAAGGTGGGCAAGGTGGTTTAATGACAATAATCAGGGTATACTACTTCAAAGAAATCTAGATAAATTATTTGGATAGACTGGCAGTTAAGGCTTAACACTGGAAAATAAAAGGTCTTGTGAAAGTAATGTACCAATTGACTCGAACCTAATGATAACTGATAAAGAAAGGCATTTGAGGGTAACTATAGTCTCACAAGTCTTCTGGACAGCATAGGTAGAATGCTTGGACAGCTCATGAGTTCTGTAAATGATAAACAGAAATTTGCCAGTGGAAACAAAGAGATGATTATCCCATAATATAAAGTAATGGTTAGGCAATATATTAAATATTGTACAGGCTGGAAATTCTATTTAATAAAATATGCGGACCTCTTGGAAACAGTACAGAGAAAAGCTACAAGGTTAAGGATACAAAGGGAGTATCCTTAATCTTATCAAGAGAAAAATTTTCTTGCTGTTCAACATCAGCTTGCGTCCTTGAGTCATTTTGCCAATACCAATACTAAAAAACATAACAAACATTTTTTAAACTACTTTATAAAATTACAATTTGCAGAAATTAAAAATTTTCGAAAAATATCCGTATACTGAGAGTTTGCTAGAATATCAGTATACATGGCTCACTTATTGCATCAATGTGTAACTTTTAGTCTGGAATAACTGAGGAGTAAAACCTGCTAAAATGTTCAGGAATTTCCTTGAATTCGCTATTTGTGATTGATGCCTTAAATTTACGCCTTTCAGAGCACAACTAGCGATATCAGAAAGCATAATTTTTATTCCAGATGCACTGCTGTTGTAATTTGGGTAATGTAAATCTGTTGTATGAATGATAAGAAAAAGAAATCGTTTGCAACCTTGAGAAAGAACCAGAAAAACTAGTAAATGACCAGGGATGGCTGCATGGCTGGCGAGCGAAACGCCAACCAGTGCGTCGCCCGTGGTCATTAAGGTCACGTGAGCGGCATGCTTCTAGGAGGTCAAGATGGCTGACTCCAGTCCTCAGACGGCTACTGGTGAAAGCGATAATGGTGGAGCCTTAGAGTTAGGAGGGGTGGGGGCTGTGAAAAATGTCAGACTGAAGCAGTATGGATGGACATAATTTTTAATGAGTGACTTTTTAAATGATGATATACCTCTAGCTGCTGTTCCGATAGACACGTTCTTCAGCATTGCTAATACGAGTACAGATTTCCAACAATTGAAATGTTTGTATTATTTTCTTTGATGAACAGTGGAAAATTGTTTGGCATTTTTATTTGTGTTTCAGAATATTAATCTTTGTAGTTTTAACAAATAAATTATGTACACGCGCATATGTGTGTGTGTTTGGAACTGTGAATGAATTAGACTGAAGCTTTATATTAATTATAATAAGGAAAAGTTTAATTTCTTTAGAAGAAACTGACTAAACGTTTTCTGAGAATATGTCTGACACATAAAACATGAATTTTTGTGTTGAAATAGAGCCATACATAATGAAGACATCTGAACCCGTTAAATGTTTTTCCCATGGTCCGGTTTCCCTCCACCTTGAAGAATGACTGTATAATGAATCCTAACTTTAAAATAAAGAAAATGTTACTGGCAATTAAATATTTGGACGCAGTCAAGCCTTTTGTAAGTTTAAATGCTTGACCAAGTTTTATTTTTTTTTAGTTTTCTTCTTCACGAAAGTTTATTATCCTAATCTTGTATCTGTGTTGCGCAAAAGTCCAATGGCACACCAAGAGATTTTGTTTGGGCGGGGGGGGGGGGCACTCGTACGTTCCACACCGGTAGCTTTTGCAAGCGTCAACACCTAACAGTACAATTATATAATATAAAGCAAAATGAACTTTGCTTTATATTCCCTCAACTATGAAAAATGAACTTTAGTTCCTTCAGCTACCTAGCCGGTGCGTCTAGACGCGAAATAGTAATATATACTAAGTGACAACGCCAAGCACACCTACCTAATAGCGAGTAGGACCCCCTTTAACTACCTGAGAAGAGTCTGAATTCGTCGTGACATGGACTCAACGAGTTGTCGAATGCATGCAAAATGGATGCTGGTCTAAGGCTCAATTGCTTCCCACAGTGCTTGTAAATTGGATGATTGTAGATATCTCTATTCCGAAGTTTTATTCCATTTCTCTCACATTTTTCATTTGGAATGAGATCTAATGATTGGGTAGGTCACCTCAGTAGACTGAAATCACGCATGTTATTGGAACTAGTTTTGTACAATTCTAACGTTGTGATGTGGTGCATAATCCTGTTCGAAGAAGAACTCATTCACAGATGGATACACTGCAGCCATGAAGGGATGCGCCGATCGGAAACAATTTCCAGATAATCCATTGAATTAAAACGTTGCTCTACTGTATCAAGGGGGCCCAGTGTGCATCACGAAAACATTCTCCACCATTATTACACCGCCGCCTCTAATCCGCATTGTTGACACCCGGAAAGATGGGTCCAGGGACTTACGCCATTTTCGCCATATTCTGGTTCTCCTGTCAGAGTGAAACACAAAGAACTTAATGTTTTTTTTTTTTTTTTCTCTCTTTATATCCACGAAGAATTGCATTCGATGAGTAATGGACATAATGTAGCAATGCGCAGCTCATCCCCGAAAACACCCTTGGGTTCTGTAAATGGTATGTAAATACCGTAGCAATCCCAACACAATTCCAAACTCTGTGATATTGGGTTTGGAATTGTGTTGGAGATATTCGCTTTGTCTCGAAGGTGCTTTGAAGCTAACTGAAGTTGTTGTTATTGTTGGATTTGAGGTGCATCAGGGACTTAGATCATATTGCACTACTGCGTATTGCCTACACATGTGTGCAGGCAATACGCAGTAGGTGTATGTGTAGGCGTATTGCCTACACATAAGTGTGTGTTCAGGGGCCAATATTCATGTTCTGAATGCTAAAAAAACCCTGAAATAAATCACGGAGGAACCCTCTTTTCCCGTCTCCTTCCGCCTGAGATCAGCTAATTGCAGAAGAAGCTTTAAACCTATCAAAAGTAAAATTAGGGGACGTAGGGGAGGCGAATTATATCAGGGAGGATTGGACATCTATCTGAAAATGCAGTACCGAAGCATAGGTGCCAACATTTCATTTTTAGCAATGGGAAGGGGAAGAAATACAACCTGAAAAATATTTAGAACAAGTGGGGGAGGAAATAAATAATTCTTTCGTTAGTAAACCATAGAAGTGTCTCCCCCCCACCCCAGTAGTTATAGGATGGAAAGGGAACTCAGCGTTTCTCAGTACTGCGGGTCTTACGTAATATAACAATGTATTGACTGAACACGTTAAACGAAAGTTGAATTTTGCTTATAAGTAATATCGATACAACACCTTTCTGAAAAATATGTTTACAACCAGCAGGAGGAAGAAAATATATCTCCCCCAACAGGCAAAATTCCCATGCCCCCCCCCCCTCTATTTACTGGAGTGGTCTTCACTTGTTTCGCAATATGCAGTTGTGCATCACTTATTATTATTGTCTTAAGTCACGTTTCTTATACGATTTCTCACCCCATCCTCATGCAGCAATGGCATAAATCACAACCCATGAATTTAGATTCCGTTCAACCACGAGAATGCATTCCAATCTCACCAACGTTCTTTCTTCAAGCAGTGATTAGCTTCTTGTGGCGGTTTCCAAATATTGATATATATTGATATGTCGTTTTGTCTCCGCCCAACTATGCATAATGATACCACCAGTAAAGTGAGCTTCATCTATCTATATTTACTAGACCAATGGGTATCAACCTTTAATCGTACCAGGAACTCTAGTGCAAAGTGAACACTATCTCTCTCTCTCTCTCTCTTTTTAAGCCTTATCCTGCAACCCATTTCCATACTTTTGAGGACAGTGAATCCAAATGCTTTGCTGAAGCATTTGGATTCATTGAAGGTTCGTGCAATAGCTTCCTCTTACAACCGAATGGCTTCTTCACTTACGATATTACGGTTCTTGATGATCTCTGGAGGCCTACCACACCTTCACCTAAGTGCAGTATAATTGCAGTCAGGGACGTCGAGAAACAGCACGGACCATAGGAAAAATGCATCTCTGTGCCAACTTGCCATTCTCCGTAGAGGGCCGGATTTCAATTTCGGACCTCTTTCACAACGTCCGGGACTTGGGCAGCCCACTTCCCCCATTCCCTCAACCTCGAAGCTCCTGGGTGCAATTATTTACTTCAAACTTCCTATTGGAATTATAAACATACCGTGTAGAACATAGTCTGCAACGAATGACATGCAGGCAGTGATATATTCGGAGTGTCGTCATAGAGGTGCTTCCTGGGTATAATACAGTTTTGTATCCCACCTTTTAACAGAAGCTAACAGAAGCAAGGTAATTGTGTTGTATAAAAGCAAACAGCCAGACATTTATACCCTGCTTAGTATCGCCGTAGCAGTGCTTCCTGTGTATAACCCAGGAAGTACTTTTCTATCTCATCTGCTTTCTGTTAGCAAGGTGCTCTATAAAAGCAAACAACCAGATATTTATACACTGCTTCACACACCTTTTTCCGCAAGAGGAACAGCAATTGGGTGACAATAGGTGGAACAACTTGGAACTTCCTACATGCATGGTTCCAGTAACTTATCTACGAAATTTCGGAGGCCAACAACCAGAGCTGTTGAGATATTTAAACCTGATTTGTGATGGATTTGTCGATAAGGTTCGAGTTTCAAGATCAGTGGTTAGTTCATTTAATCCGTAAATTCCCTTCCTGATAACATGCATTTTTAATTTTTATTTATATCACTTCATTCAATTTTTTTATCAAAAAAATCAAGGAACAGAGAAGGAAAAAAAAAAAAAAAAAATCTGGTGATCATGTATCCCGAACTAATAAAAGTGACACTTTTATCCAATACAGAACTAGTTCAACTCTTAACATTTTGTAGTTATGATATCCTGATTTAGCATTAGTAGTGGCAAGTGATACAGCATAAGCAAAAAAAAAAAAAAAAAAAAAAAACACGACACCTCCCATTCACCTATTCATTCCCTCCAAATAGCTTGTCTAGTTCTTCCTTGAATTTATTTACACCATCAACTTCCACAACCACAGACGGAAGTTTGTTCCAACAATCAATCCATCTGTTGGATAAAGGCAAATTTCCACACATCTATTTTGCAACAGTCCTACCTCAATTTGAGTTTGTTCACCCACATGTGTGGTCTGAGCAAGAGAGGGAAACCCATCAGCATCGAGCTTGCTCAATCCATTCAGTCTTAAACACCTCAACCAGATCACCTCGCAGGTGCCTAGTCTCCATGCGCTGCAATTTGTAGAACTTAAGTCTTTCTCGGTAAGAGCACCCTTTTCTTCCGCTCACCAATCTCTTTGTCCTACTCATTCCAACATCTCCACATCCTTCCTAAAACGAGGCCTGTATGCAGTATTCAAGATGTAGCCTGATCAATGCCTTATACAATGGGATAATCATCTCCTTACCCCTGCTAGCAAAATTCCTGTATATTGCTCAGAGAACTTGAGGAATATGAAGTTCTCTGCTTGCTCAGAGAACTTCATATCTGACTGAACAAATACTCCCAGATCTTTTTTCATTTTCCACTATCCTGAATGTAGTACCAAACAACTGGTACGTTTCTCTGGGGTTACTGCTACCCATATGCATTACTTTGCATTTAGCCCAATTGCCTAAATTTTCTATCTAGATCCTTTTTTTAGTAGCATACTGTCATTACTGTCATAAACCATCCTGCCAACCTTTGTATCATCTGCAAACTTGGATAGTAAACGTTATATGCCTTCATCAATATCACTGATAAATATAGAAAACAACAATGGGCCCAACACTGAAACCTGGGGGACTCCACTAATAACATTAGTCTATGAAGAGCAATGTCCAATGATTACCACTCTCTATGTATTCCCACTCAACGATTCAAATCCCTTTATCCATAGCAGCAACTTACCCTTAATGCCGCACTGCTCCAATTTGTAAAGCAGTCTCTTTTTATGTGCAACGGTATGACGGTATCAAAAGCTTTCCTGAAATCCAAATATATGTTATCAAAATTATTAGTATTTTTTTATTTATTTATTTTATTTTATATATTTTTTTTTGCATCCAGTTCCTTTGTGAACACATAGTAGTATATGGGTTTATAAGATCACCTGTTCTAACTTTACCTTCAAACTCTGATGATTTTAAAGAAAGAATAATGCCCTTTTGTTATTAAAATTTATAAAATTTCTGCGACTACAAAATATTTTACTAAAGTTATTATCCATTTAAAAAATTTTACTCAGCACAACAATTTTGCAAGTTTGTCGTACCGATACCACAGCTCGGATTAAATTACCATCCCGAATAGTGTTTTTATGCAGTAGTTATGTACACACGCCAGTGGGTGTGTTCTAATAGCACTAGCTGATGCCAAAATACTGTTTTTTAATCGTATTAAAAATCCATTAAGAGTGAAAATGAAAGGAGGGCGTAGGAAAGCGCGAATACAATGTTCAGTGTTATGAAGAACGTGGGTAACATCAAAGACTATACAGAAATTATAAAAGATGTTGGACGTAGTATAGCGTTTTAATAGAATAATCTGACAGGCCTGATTTCTAATAAAATGGCTGTCTGTGCCTTATAATTTAGCCATCAACAGCATCTCAAGTGAACTGGACACTATGCTGAGCAGTTCATTTTATTTAAAACAATCTTATTGCATTTCAAGTAATGTCTTCCTAAAGTAATGAGAACGCAGGAAGAAAATTTAAAAATACTAGTAATTATAAATGAAGTTAAAGCAGAAAAGTTTTCGAAGGAAGGAAAGGGTTAAAGAACAAAACTAAAATGTTAGTATATGCGGATCTCTCTCTCTCTCTCTCTCTCTCTCTCTCTCTCTCTCTCTCTCTCGCAACATGATTATTGTGACTTTATGCAAAATTTATATCATGGGAGTTTGACATCTATAATTAATGGCAAATTTTCATCTTGTTAACAGATGTTATTTTTAAAATCAACAAAAGATGGAAAAAGAAAAGAATTTAGCTTGCCCGCATTCCTTCAAATCCATCAAAGTTGTCAAATTGAAAATCATATGACAACCTGGAACATAATATACTTTGGAAAATCCTGCAAGAAGATACCACAACTAACAGAAGCAATAAATATCTTATAAAAAGGTATAAGGGTAGTCATAAATTCACAGGAAATCAATTTTACAACAAACAAAGGAAGAGCTGCGGTCTTTTCCTTGTGCTGTCAAACATTTAAATAAACAAAATCCAACAGAACGAGAATAAGTTGTAAAGAAGGAAATCCAACTAACAAATAATTCAAAATTAAACACCGTTATTTATACAGATGGCCAAGGTTTTAATTGCTACATACTGTACATCACAAAATGAACTTCAAAACTGCAGGAGACAAATCGTAACGATTATCTTTTAGTCTTCGCTTTGTTAAAGCTAAATTTTCTCATTTTAATCTACTATTGGTTCCATCTTTAAAAGGTCAATATTGTAAGTCATCATACAATAGTAATAAAATACATGAAGCGATTTTTAAAACTACAGAGAAAACTGCATAATAATTAATAAACAAACGTGTGTAATACATTGAAAGGTATTCAAGAAGTAGTAGATATCAATATATTGAAAAAGAAAGTGGAGAGCACAACCAAACAAAAGAGCTGAGCCTGGTGAACATAATAACCTGTCATATAATTGGTGCGTACAAGGTGAGAGAGGATTTTTAAATTAATTCAGGGGCTTCACTTTGAAATTAAATGAATATCGACACGTTTATCTGTCTACTTTCAATCATTACTTTATTATTAATTTTTATTTATTTTTACACAATATGATTTATAGGCTGCATTATGTTTGAGTTATGAGTAAATTTGTAATTTGTAGTATAAACAGTATAATCTACATTAAAAATAATTATAATTTGTAGTATAGTATAAGCGGTATAATTTACACCACTTCATTTGCGTGGATTGTGTTTTAAGTCAAATTCACGTATATGGTATTTCATTTAAAACTGTGCTTGCTTTTAATCACAAACTGGAGAGGATCTCTTAAATAAAAAATAAAAAAAAAATTACGTTTAAGGTTGAAGTTTGATTCTCCGATTTGGAATCCTCACAACGTAAATATCTCCGTCAATAGTTCATCTCCATCAACAGTTCTTCAAAACACCAAAAAGACTAACTCCAGTCAAACTAACGATACTAAAGTTCTTGTCACCTCAACTGTGCATACGGGCGGTTACAGCTATTCCCTGGGAATCTTTGGGGAAGTGTGACCTTCAGTGGCAATTGATCTTCTAGCGAATCTAGCCCATTTGTTGGTCTCCATTACCGATTTCTCGGCGTCGAAAATCTTGAAACCAACCACACTGTCGAAGAGATGGAGAAGGCTTCACATAGAGGTGGTGGTTAGCAACTCTAGGTGAAGCAGTCTCAATGAAACAAAACCTCTTCCGATATGAAAGGCTTCCAGATGTCAGAGAGCTTTCTCAAGCGTCAAAACAGTGTTTCATCGCCTTAAATTGTTCGGGCAATTGTGAAAAGGAGAATGAATTTTTGTCACTCACAGACTTACGATTTAAACGATCATGTGAATCTGACGAGGTCAGAAGTATGTGTGGATGAGTATGCACGTGCATTACACTGATGAAGAGGGTAGCCCATTTATAGAGGGAAGGGTTTTTGCTTTCGTAAAGGCGACTACGGTGGTCTGTGACAGTATTTAAATTCTATACGGTGGGACCAACTGATGATGTTACCAACAGAAAATTCAAAATGGGAAGCAGTCAAAGAATTTATCTTGGAAGCTACTAGGCTTTACATACCAACTAAGAAATATTGTTCAAGGTTTAGGCCTAAATGGATGTCAGATGAACTAATGAGACATATGGCAGAGAAGAAAAATGCATGGGAGGCATATAAATTAATGGGTGAAATGGAAGCCTACGATAGATATAAGCTGGTCTGTAACAAAGTCACAAAAGAAATTAGGCAGGCAAAGGCAGATTATGAGAAATCCTTGGAGGATGCAAAGAAATACAACAAAGAGTTCTTTACCTATGTAAACTCTAGAAGGAAAGGGATGAATCAGATTGGTCCACTGGATATTGATGGTTCAACTGTTGATGATCCTGTTCAGGTGGCTAACAAACTAAATGAGTATTTTGCATCTACATTCACCCATGAGGAGTTATTCAGGGAGGGGAATGCCAGAGGTGAGTTAAACTCTGGCAGTGAGCTAGATGATTTTGTAATAACTGAGAGGAAACTGGAGGAGAAATTGTTGAAGATAAACATAAAAAAGGCACCCGGGGTGGACGGGATCTATCCAGTTATATTAAAGGAGGCAGCAAAGGAAGTAAGCAAACCCTTAGCCATAATTATGAGAGCTTCCTTGGACTCAAGGGAAATACCCATGGAGTGGAGATGTGCAAATGTGACTCCAATTCACAAAGGAGGATAAAAGGGCGACACAAGTAATTATAGACCTGTTAGTTTAACTTCTGTTCCAGGAAAATTAATGGAGGCACTGGTTAAAGAAGCACTGCAGGATCTTCTAGACAAGAATTCAGTTATAGCTCGGACACAGCATGGTTTTGTTAAGGGAAAGTCTTGCCTGACCAATCTGATTGGATACTATGATGTGGTCACAAAGGAACTGGATGCAGGGAATAACTTTGATATCATATATTTGGATCTTGGAAAGGCTTTTGATACTGTTTCACATGGAAGACTGCTGCACAAATTGGAGCAGTGCGGCATTGGAGGCAAATTGCTGCTATGGATAAAAGGATGGTTGAGAGGGAGAAGACAGAGAGTGGTAATCAAGGACACTGCTCATCGTGGACTAATGTTATTAGTGGAGTCCCTCAGGGTTTAGTGTTGGGTCCATTGTTGTTTTCTTTATTTATAAATGATATTGATGATGGTATATCAAGCTTAATGTCCAAGTTTGCAGATGATACGAACGTTGGCAGGGCTATTAAGGACACTAATGACAGTACGCTGCTGCAACAGGACCTAGAAAAGTTGAGCAGATGGGCTGAGAGGTGGCAAATGAAGTTTAACATTGACAAATGTAAAGTACTACATATGGGAAGCAGTAACTCCAGAGTGACGTATCAACTCTGTGGTACTACACTGACAGTGGTGGAAAACGAAAAGGACCTGGGGGTAATTGTGCAGGCAGATATGAAGTTTTCTGAGCAGCGCAGACGGTCTGCAAGAGTAGCTCATAGTGTCTTGTCAATGATATACAGGAACTTTTCTAGCAGGGATAAGGAGGTGATTATCACCTTGTATGAAGCAATGGTCAGGCCACACTTTGAGTACTGTTTACAGGTCTGGAGGCCTCATTTTAATTAGGATGTAGAGCTGTTGGAACGAGAACAGAGAAGGGCAACAAGATTAGTGAATGGAACAAAGGGTTGCTCTTACGAAGAAAGGCTTAAATTTTGCATATTACAGTGTCTGGAGACTAGGCACCTGCGAGGTGATCTGATTGAGGTGTATAAAGCCTTGAATAATTTGAGCATGCTCAATGCTGATGGATTCTTCCTCTTGCTCAGAATAATCACCTGAGAGGGCATAAATTCAAATTGGGGAAAGAAAGATGTAGGATAGATGTGCGGAAGTTTGCCTTTAGCCAGCGGGTAGTTGGTTGGTGGAACAGACTTCCATCCTTTGTTGTGGAAGTTGATAGCCTAAATAAATTTAAGGCTGAACTGGACAGGTATTTGGAACGAACGGAGGGGTGAAATGGGAGCGGTTTTTTTTTTTTTTTTTTTTTGCTGATGCTGCATAACTTGCTTTCTTGCATCATATGCCAATGCTAATGCTACTCAGACTGTCAGCTAAACGTCAAACGGTATTTTTAAAATACATTTTCTGTTTGTATCCTGGGACGGCCAAGTAAAATCAGGGGAGTTTACAAGATGGAGAGGATAAAAGAAGAGCAGTGTATTTGGCAATCACATGTGCTAGGAACACGCTCAACTCAAATGCTTTACTAATGTACCCTTGCGTTTGACCACTTGGCTATGGCAGCCGCCGTACAGAAATTTTTCCTTACTTTAACTATCGAATTTCCACACAACTCCCCCAAGCTTCCATAATGAAAAATTTCTGCTGCATATTGTAGGCCGCCATGGTGTTTGGGATTTAAATAGCGCAGTTCCAAAGCTGCCAACATAAATTACAAATATGTACGACTACTTGGAGTCTTAAATTCTTAGTGCTGAGACTGCAGGGATCACAAAAACATAAGAAACTAATATAATCGTTTAAACTAATATAAGAAACTAATATATTCGAATATATATATATATATATATAAAAACAGTAATAAATAAAAAATCATCCTGTGTTGATAGCGAAAGTTTCGCTCGGTATTTGAAACTCTGGACTTTGAATAAACATAGTCCATGCTATTTTCATATTACGTTAACTTAGAAAACTGTTTTAATCTGTTATATGTTATCAAAACATTTCTTGAATTATGTTTGTTCACGATTTGGCCTCGAGGTTTGTATCTACAAATATAAATCATACATCAGTCGACAAGTCTCAAGCTGGAATCGAGTTTATGATATTAGCCAAACTTGAATGAATTAAGCTGTAAATAAGTTATAACTGCAAACTTTAATCAATTAAGTAGTAAATACGTTAGAGTTGAAAACTTTTAAGTTTGAATTTTTATTATTTTTTAAAAATTTAATCCAATTATTTAATTAAATTAAATTATTATTATTATTTTTATAAATATTAATAATATTATTATTAACTAATAGTAATATTTATTAATAATTATTGTTACTTTAATAATTTCATTTTTTTATTTATGTTTTTTAAATTATACATTATAGTTGAAAACTTTAATAAATTAAGTTGGAAATTAAGGTTGTTTAGTTGGTTATTTGGTGTTTAATGGCACATAATGCTCCTAAAAACCAAGTAACAGTTTGTTATTTGGTTTTTAGGAGCATTAGCAACTAAGGCCATATTGCTCCGGGGATATGATGTGGTCATTCGCTGACCTTTCCGCATCCTCCCTATTTGGTGGTCACGGGCTCGAACCCCGAGTCTAATCAAAACGCGTGTGCTACGCACTGCTGCTGCCCACCTGGCTACGGAGGCGCCTAAGGAATTGATGCGTTTGCACAAAATGACTTACTGACATTATAAATCCAGGTATAAGCGGAATAGCAACAATCGAATGAGCAGCATAACGGATAAAACAGTTTTATTTGGATTATCACATCAAATATGATCAAATCCAGATATAAAATTTTTTATTCTCCTCTTCTTTCTTTCTTCCTAACTATTCCTTGATTCTTTTGATAGAAAAATTGAAGGTGATATAAAATCGAACCTTTTTTTTATCTTTATAATCAACCTCCACGGCATTCTGCGATTCATTTGTACTTTTTTTTTTTTTTTTTTTTGTATGTTCTTGAGTCAGGGTGGCTCCTGGGCAAATGCCCATCTCCACTTTGTTCACCTGTGACGGCGCAGAATCTCTGCGAAACGCCTGAAAAAGTGTTTTGTGTGTGTGTGTGAGGCCTCTTAGCCAGGTCCGGGTCTATTATTTACTGTCAGTACTCAGCGCCCTAAAATCCCGCACTCGCCAGATGTAGTGCAATACCGGCGAGTGCATTCATTTGGACTCACAGACAAATCGATCACAGAATCCGGCATACAACTTTGCATGTGTGTTGTAGAAATGGCTGAGTTGAACTAGCGTTCAGGGGCCGCCCTACATAAGATACAGTACAATACCAATACAGGTGTTGCAGAAGTATATTAAAAATGTATGATCATAGTACTAACTCTCTTAACGCATTCTCAAATATCGTTGAATACAGTTAACTTTTTAAAATATTTATTGCAGATTAAATCACTTATTCACTACAAGGGCCGAAAATCCCTACCTCAGGAGTAGGCCTTTATTACCAAATTAAAGATATGAGTAAATATTTCGAGGCAGACTCAAGAGCGCCTTGCATGAAAGTATACAACTATAAAGTAATGCTTTGTAATGAAATGTTGCTAACACCTAAACCAAATTAAAATACATAAAGTTATCGCTAATTCTTATTTAAAAAAAATTTTTTCCTTATACAGTATATTGATTTAATTACTCATATTTAAACTGATAATAAATACTTTTGAAAATTTTCGTTACTAAAAAATATTTGATAATGTACGCTGGTAAATGTTAGGAGTTAGTCTTTTAGTAATAACACTAACTCCTAAAACTATGAGATTGCGAACTATGAGTTTAATATTCTTTAAAAAAAATCCTACGCAAGGCAGTACTTTAATTCTTATCCTGCAGTATGCCAGGTTACGTCAACTTGTTCTTACCAGTTCTTGCTTTATGGCCTTTCCTTCTCAGCATAATTTAAATTGTCATCTGGATTTGTAGAAATTCAAAGAGTTTCGAAGAAAGAGGCAGTTACATAAAATAAAGAAGCCTTATACCCCTTGTTTTAGGAACTCAAAAACTGAAATTTCTTAATGCTCGTTTTGTTTTAAGTGGAGGATACATACAATATGTACGTGTATTACCAGTTACGAACATCATGCGTAATTTTTACCTATCGATCGGTTTACTTATTAGGAGTAGGTAAACTGATACATCTACCAAATACTTATTAGGAGTAGGTAAACTGATACATCTACCAAATACTTAAGAACACGCAACTAATTTATAATTTTCCCGTATACAGGGTGTTTCAGTTAAACGTTTCAGAACTTCTAAGAGGGGTAGGGTACATCCTGACAACTCGAAATCATATAGCAATGTGGGGTCGGAAATGCTTTCCTGAAGCGGTGTTGTACACAGAAGCACCATAAAGAAAAGAGACCGTAAGTGAGAAATCGTTTTAATAATACATGAAAAGAAGCAAAAGGTACATGGATTAAAATAAGTGTTCGAAGTTTCTTCCACGGGCTACAATGCACGCCTCATATCCCCGACGCATGGACATCCGAACATTCTGGAATACTCCAGGCGGATTTCGAATTTCTTCGGCAGCTACTGCGATTCTTGTAACCAGCTCCTCAGCATTGTCAACAGGGGTGTCATAAAGTAGCGATTTCATATGACCCCAGAAATAAAAATCAAGACATGATAGGTCGGGTGACCGAGCAGGCCAACGCACGAGACCACCACGTCCGATCCACTGTTGACCAAATGTGACATCCAGGTAGTTACGAACATCTCCGCTATAATGGGCAGGGGCTCCATCGTGTTGGAACCACATTGTCTGTTGCGTCGATGCAGAAATCTGTTCATCTCTCAAAAGTTGTGGCAATACTTTCTGCAGAAAGATCAAGTAGATAGGTCCGGTTAGACGACACGATAACAGGTAAGGTCCGATGAGGTGATCTCCCATAATACCGGCCCATACATTGACCGAAAATCGAATCTGTGCTGCACGACGTATTGCATGCGGGTTCTCGACCGCCCAGATATGGCCGTTATGCGTGTTGAAAATTCCTTCCCTTGTGAAAGATGCCTCATCGGAAAACAACACTTCAGCAGGAAAAAGGGGATTTGTAGCACATTTTCCAAGGTACCACTGTGCGAAAGCAATACGAGGTGCATAATCCTCCGGTTGCTGTGTCTGGACACGCTGCACGTGAAACGGATGCATGTCTTGTTCTCGGAGAATCCTCCAGACGCTGCAATGGGAAACCCCGACTGCGTTTGCTAGACTTCGTGTACTCGTTCTTGGATTCCCCTGTACATGCTGCAGCACATTCTGTTCGACGGCTGGAGTCCGTGCTGTTCTTACCCTGTCCCTGTCAGCTCTTTCAAATGAACCTCTCTCAGCTAACCTCTGGTGCAGTCTTGCAAAGAAATTATGACTGGGAATACGCCTCGTCGGATATCGTTCCGCGTACAAACGCTGTGCGGCTGGCCCACTGCAATTTGCAGCCCCGTACGCCAAATGCATATCGGCTAACTCTGCGTTCGTGTAATCATCCATCCTACTAACTTGGCGTTCTTGTTCAAGAAATTCGAAATTCGCCTGGAGTATTCCAGAATGTTCGGATGTCCATGCGTCGGGGATGTGAGGCGTGCATTGTAGCCCGTGGAAGAAACTTCGAACACTTATTTTAATCCATGTACCTTTTGCTTCTTTTCATGTATTATTAAAACGATTTCTCACTTACGGTCTCTTTTCTTTATGGTGCTTCTGTGTACAACACCGCTTCAGGAAAGCATTTCCGACCCCACATTGCTATATGATTTCGAGTTGTCAGGATGTACCCTACCCCTCTTAGAAGTTCTGAAACGTTTAACTGAAACACCCTGTATATATAATGCATACGATGGGACTTTATTTTATATACAATATTATGTTATGCAATGATGGATAAGCCAATACAACTGCCAATCAGATTTCATTCAGAAATCCGCAGTGGTGTGGTCACTAGGTTTCCGAAGTTCAGAATGTGGGCTGTATTTATTTTAAATGTACAGTATTTCTTTTCAGAACTTTACCATTTTTAGCAATTAATACTGCAGCTTGTCTCGTCTTGTTTTTTTTTAGGAGCATTAGCAACTAAGGCCATATTGCTCCGGGATATGCGGTGGTCATTCTCTGACCTTTCCACATCCTCCGTATTTGGTGGTGACGGGCTCGAACCCCGGTCTAATCAAGAAGCGTGTGCTACACACTGCTGCTCCTTCCCACCTGGCTTTAATACTGCAGCCAAGATAACTATCATGGGAAGCCTGTTATGCTAGATTATCAAGAAAATAAACTTTATAAACAAAAATAAAAAGAAAAGAAAACTTGTAATGTACTGAACTGTACAGTGTGGTACAGTTCAGTACGGACAGTATATGTATTTCAAAAGATAATGTTTCGTGGAATTCATAAGATCGAGTTCTGAGTTGATAAAAAGAATTTGTGATGTAAAAAAAGTCTTCTTCAAAAGATCAGTTTATAAGCATCCGAATTTGCAACTCGGATTCTAGCAAACAGGAGATTACTGTATACAGTATATACAAACAACTTTCGATAATAATCATTTTATTTTTCAATGTATCCAACTGAATTGGGTTTTGTAGTATTTGAATTACTGCCCACACATTTCATAGTATTTCAGCACGAGTTTCAGCAGGAATGCGAATGGGGAGTGGAGTTAAACTGGAATGAGAATAATATGTTCTCTCTTGGTGAGACGTTTCACAGACATGCGTGGTAGTAAACAGAGGAAACAGTATCCATAAATTTCTATTGACGTGCATTTACAACATTGCAGTCTAGTAATGCAACGCAATTCGTAGCATTTCAGCATAGGTTTCAGTAAGTATGCGAATGAGAAGGAGTGAGAGAGGGTCCTCTTTTCGCGAGACAACATTTCACAGACATGGGGGACGGTAAACAGAGGAAACAATATCCATAAATTTCTATTAGAGTGAATTTACAACGGTACAGTCTATAGAAATACCAAGCTTCGTATTGTCAAAGGTATCATCTAGTAGGCAAGAAGGCGTGGCATGTGTACACGGCAAAAGAAGACAGGGGTAACCAACTAGTGGTAATCGAAGACTTTCTATGGTCACTACAAATCTTCCAGGCACAGGTTTGTTAGCCTAGCTTTCCTTACGCACGTAACTAATGGAACAGTTAAGTGGCAAAAAGAAGTCACGTTAGATGACATAATGGGAATATTAAAAGGCATGAACAAACAAGCAAAGAAGTACTTACTGCAATATCCGCTGTTCGGGGAAGTGAATGTTTATTTTAACCGTTTCTCACGTTCTGTTCGGTTTTAAACATATGTTATTTCGCGAACAGTTAATAGGAATGGGCGACTACGTTAACTCTGTAAGAATAAAGTGAAATACGGATGCTATTATTAATGACCAGTGCACTCTCAAGTTCTGAATGCCGTGTTGAAATCACGATTTCAGTATAAATTTGCGCTATTCTCCAATATGTATTAGAATAAATCAAGGTCGGAAAAACAATGGCCCATTCCGGAGATCGCACAGGTTTTGAGCGGTATATAAGAGAACAGCCGACATTTAAAAGTAGAACAAACAGAGGAAAAGACTTAAATCCCTTCCAAAAGACATGCGTCTTACCTTGTATGTTATGCTTCATAACGGAGCATAAGACACGAGGTAATACTATCTACCATTCATGCAAGTCAATTAATGACTCTCCGAACCTGTTGTCAGCTGAAACGTGTAATAGGAAATCATAGAGCCTTTGAGCTCTCAGGAGAAATATGTCAGACAATGGAATAAATGTCGAATTAAGTATCGCTAGAAAGACACCACATGGGATGAAACACTGTGACCGCTCGATTCCTCAAAAGTCTAAGCTGTCACAACTCCAGCTAAAGCTAGTCATGGTGATAGAGACTGTGTAGTGGTATGGCATAATATGGAGTAATGAACTCCTCCGACCGTGTGGTCGTCCTGGAATATAAACAGAAAATTTATTTTTATCAATGGCAGTTTTGTTCTAAGTGGGGGATATATACAATATGTACTGTATTACCAGTTACGGTAATACACGTACTGCATAGGCCTGCAAATCAAACTGCATAGGCCTGCAAATCAAACTGCATAGGCCTGAAGAGTTTCATGAGCAAGCGAAACTTGTGGGCAGCTGTTAATAGTCGCATTTCTCCCTCTGTTGTACATATATCTATTTTAGAAGAATTTGCTCAACTTTTTTTTTAAGTGCTTACAGTGATGTTACTTTCCAGTCGTTATCAGAAGATAATTACTCTCTTTTAATCCTTTACTGTCTGTTGAAAGCAATTGAAATGATTCCTCCTTTGCAAGTAGGCTAAGCCTAAATTGCATAATCAATAAGTCACATTTTTAATTTATGTTGTCTATAACTCTGCATACTAAAGTTTGAGCTGCAGTGATGGTTCCTGCTGTCATTCTATCAAGTTGCCATCATATACGAGGAGTGAGCATTTAATTCGCGGGCTGATTTTATCTTAACTCTCATCATCTGAACCTTCTGTGGATTTCTCCTTCTCGAAATACTCTCCCTTGAACAGTGCCAGACCAAAGTATTTCAGCGCCCCTGGCAGAATGATTTTTCGGCGCCCTTTACTAAGGATATATATTTTTTTGCCTCATTGTTCTTCTGTTTTTTGTCGCCCCTTAAAGAATGGGGCCCCGGGCAAGGGGCCTGCTAGCCCGTATGATATTTCAAGTTGAGCAACATCTATTTGGACCAGCTAATATTAATGGGCTTTGGCAGTCTCATTATGGATGTTCATAGAAAACATCATCATCATTAAATTCTGATCAAATTTTCCTGAATTTGAGTGCATGGCAATCGGTGCTTTATAGAGAAACAGTCTCATTGCAGTTGTTGCCTGCTACTGGTTGTTGATGTTACTGACTTTATCATCTACTTCTAGTACGCCTCTTCTCGTGAAAGACTGTAAGGATGTATTTCATTGCTGTATATCTTGGAGCAGAAGAGACGAATATCAACATGCTTCCTGTGGCAGTAGTCTCAGTATGACTACTTGCCACCGGCTATCCTTTTAAATGCTTTTGTATATAGTTAATGTTTTAACATTTAAATTTTCTTTCCAATATCTTAAAGTTAAATTTAAGTAAGATAAAAATCAGAATATTGCACTGTCTCCGGTGGGTGCGGGATTTTGTGCGTTTCAGCACTACAAGTGATAGTGGACCAAAACCAGCACATTAGGCTGACACACGAGCGCCAACACTTTTTCGGGCCCGCTCTGCAGAGGTTCTGCACCAACACAGATGAACAAGGTGGAAATGGGCAAATGCCTAGGAGCAACTAGCGATACCACACACACACACACCTGCTAGCCCGTACTTTAACTGGGCACTGCCCTTGAACTTTACACACTTTCGCCACCGTCTTACCCACGCATTAAATGCTTCTTGCAAGCCATTTTTCGAAAGACCGCGAAGTACTTCTGTTGTGGCTCTGCGAGCATCGCGCCTTTAGTGGCATTTATGGCTAAGTTCGGTAATAAGGGGGACAGGGCAGAACCTCGGCGCCTATGATCACTGCCTGCACAATATTAGCCGTATGAGGCCTGGCATTGTCTTGATGGAGAAACCACTTCACACCGGATATTCGGTCACACCGGAATATGGCTGTCCTACCAAGAAACTCATTACCATATGCTTCATTCATCTCTTTAACTGTTTCTCATGCATTTAAACCCCGAATAACGAATCACATATCGCTGTTAAATCTGTATGCTCGACATGATACTTGATTCAAAACGATCGTCAGTGACACGTGGCTAAAAAACTCTTCACGCAACACTAGCTCGACAAGTATTGGCATGCGCATACAGAGTCTGCTCAGTAGCGATCAGTGGCAGTTATGGAAAGTTCACGCTCTAAACAAAATCTTGCACCAGTCCGCGAATTAAATCACTCCTCGTATTTCACTAATTTATAAACTTAAACGTGTGTGTGTGTGTGTGTGTGTGTGTGTGTGTGTGTGTGTGTGTTAACATAATCAATAAGTGTATTATGACAAAAAATTTAAACTAGTTTGTTTCAAATTTTGGAATTTAAGCATTTCTAAATACATGTATATGATTTTTAATATTTTTAATGATATTAAATGGTCATTTTTGCTAATGTACATTTTAGTTGTTTGTGAAATAATAATCTGCTATATCTCTTTGATGTGCTTGAAAATCAAATGATATAGTAAAAGTAAAGTGCAGCCATTATCAACCCACTGCAGGATAGAAGCCTCCTCAACAATTCATGCTGAGGGAAATGGACCATAATCTGCCACGCTGGTCCAGTGCGGGTTGGCAGATCGACCGTATTCAGCAGTGAGGGGCTTGAACCCCGGTCTACTCAAAGAGCGTGTGCTTATTGCACTACCGATCCTGACCACCTGGCTACGGAGTAAAATAAAAATAAAATAAATAAAATAAGTACTGTTCACTAATGCATGCTTTTTCTGTTTCAAACGTTCTACGTTTTTAAATATTATGACTCCAAAAGATATTTTTATCTTCATTTGTTATTTTCACCGACGCACTTTTTTTCTGCTCTTTAACTATATCTAAAATTAGTACACAGATATAAATCTGTCTTTAGCGTGTTGAGACCTATCGCCGCCGTAGCCGAGTGGTCATTCGAATGGGTGCATAAGTACACGTGCCTTGAGTGACAGGGGTTCAAGCCTATGACTACTGAAGACGGTGCTGTTTCTTGTATTCTGTCTATCTTGTGAACTCCTCTGACCGTTTTGTCGTCCCGGAGTATAAATAGAAAATTTATTTATTTTTATCTTCTGATTTCATGCTTTGTTATCGTGACCTAATTTAAAATAGTTAGTAATAGGGAATTATTATTAATCACATGTGATATGAATCACATGAATCACATAATAGGAATTATTATTAATCACATGAAGATGGTGCTTCTGTTTAGTGTTCCTTTAACCCAACCCATTCCTTTATTTCTTTGTGACATTTAGCATATTGTACTGAAACTTTAACTATAAACAGAATTCTATTCAGTGAAATGTGCCCAAAGTTCTGCAGCGGTAACATAATAGTCTGGGTCTGATTCACATAGTTTTGCCTAGGCCCATAGGTTTTTGTTTCAGTACACGGAACCATAAATGCTGATGCTTACTCTGACATCGTCGATAATTCTGTGATACCTGCATTGTGGAGAATCTGTTCAGGGCGGCAATTCTTGGTATTTCACAATTCAGTCAATATGGTTTGTCATGGATCATTTTTGGACAGAAACAATACCATTTCAACAGGAAATGTCCCAAATTTCTGCAAGAAATGCCCAACTTATGGGAGTGAACCCAGTGTCTAAGGGATGTAAAATTCAGGTGTCAGGGGTAAGGAATCTTGTTAAAAGTGAGGCTACTCTAATCATTAAAGAACCATTATGGTCCACACTAGACATTAAACCAAGTAGTCTATAGGCTTTAGAAATAATAATAAAAGAGGCTTACGTGCTCCGGATTCATAATTGTATTGTAGTTTAATGCTCTGTGCAACAAAATAAAAATTGTTTCGCATTTAGAAATAATATTCTTGGATTTACATGTTCGTTAAAGTTTCTTTTAGAATTGCATGTGATACAGAGTTATATTAAATTCAATGTACATTGAATTTAATATATTGAATTTAATATCTTGAAATACGATATACATCGTATTTCAAGATCTAAGAGTCAGAGGAGTTAACAAGATAGACTATAGTACTATCACTGTATTCAGTGGCACGTAGATTCGCACACGCTGCGTGCTTAATTCTATAATTTCAAATTATTATATATTCAAGTAAAAGATCGCAATATATATTTATTAATTTTATATTATTTATATTTATTTATTATTTCTTTGTTTATTTGCATTTTAAGGTGTGTTTTGTTTTGTGTTTTAAGGCTACTTAAAAAAATGACATCGCAGCACAACTTTAGGTTACAACATCTGAATTTTACATGAATCAATACAAGAAAATAGTCAATTAAATACATCTTGACTCTGGAAAAGGAAGAAAGATTTTTCCGTTAGTCAAATATTTAAGGGAAATTGTTTATGGGGATAAAAATTTAGAACACTTTACTATGGGGCCCAAGAAAAAGCAAATGGAATAATATCAAACATCAACTTTTCTTGGTCCTGAGCAGTCTTACACAGATAAAACATTTGTACCTAATTAAGTGAATGCAAATATTTCCTATAAACACATAATCTAGGTGAAATATTCTACTACGCATCCTCACTTCTTGACACAGGAAATCACAGTTATTTTCTTTCTAAAAATATACACGGAATGTTTAATGGACATAAAGGAATACAGTGTACTTGCAATGACACAAACAATGAGAGAGAGAGAGAGATAGATACGAAAAATAAGGAAATTATGGGGGAGGGGGGTACCTTAACGCAGCTGCTAATCTGACAGTTCTCACGCTTTGTCCGGTATTGTCACGAACTGCGGTCGTTGGCAGAGTTCTTTAGTGGTTGAATGTCTATAGCGTTAGCAGCTATGGGCACGCCAGGTCGCCAAAGGGCACGGCCTCACCCTTCGTCGTCAGCATTTGCTGGACTCAAGTAGCATGTCGGCTACGTTGGCCTCGCGCGTGACCAAGCACCCTCGCAGACTGATTGTGTGTAGCGCTGCTCCCCGCTTCGGTTTCAAGTTACACCTCCCAGCCGACAGCTTCTAAGCTATTCCCGAGAGGAGCACCTGTCAGCTTAAAAGAATTGTACACCCTGCCCACAAGAGTTCCTTTACTTTTAGGGATCTTTATAGTGACCGCAGCTTAACCTCTTTCCTAGTTCTTGGGGGATTTTTTATGGGTTAAAGAATTTGGGGATTAATAAACAATATTGGTGCGTAACTGTGATTCCTATTCACACTACTGCCTTTCTGTTATTTCTGCTTGGTATCCTGTGTAATCTGAGATCAACTGGAAAACGATCATGTTATTAATAGATTCACATTCTGTTAACATTATTACTGCAATTTATACATAATAATAATAATAATAATTACAAAAGGTGTTGTTGTTTTTTTAGGTTCAGTTATTTTTTATTTTATTTATAAGGAAATTTTAATAATGTTCTGAAATGATTTCCTCCAAATGTTGGATGGAGTACGAGTTTTTACTCGACCATTCTTAAATATCACAGTAACACGAGATTCAAAAGATAATTAACACAATATTTAATGAATCTCTTTCGCTTTTTTATACACTCATAGGCCACTGCAATAAGATTACTCACTCACAATGGCGAAGAATGGACTTTTCCAAGAACAACGGTCAGCAATATTCACAATACACTGTATGTTAATCTATTCACTAACGTATAGTTTTGTGATATAGCATCATGTTTATGTTGTTGTTGTATTTGAGGTTTTTGGCACAAGGGTCTCTTCGACCATATTGTGTCTGTTCATGGTTTAGGTATCACTGATTTCACATTATGATTAAATGCTATTATACAAATTTATGCGTTTTACAGATCCTCGAAATTTGCTTCATTCCCAAGAATATGTGATACGGTTAAGGGTTCCTGCAAGTTCGAGAGGGAGCTAAAGCTGGATTTTCGGAGAGATGAAAGTTGGGGACATTCAATGAGAATATGTTTTATTGTTGCGACTGGCAAAAGAACCACCGAGGAAGAGTCTTACCCAAAAGCAAATATAGATGAGTTGGATGTGAATGACCGATGCGGAGCCTTGCCAGAATTACTTCTTGTCGCCTGCTTCTTCTAAAATTAGATGTCTACAGTTGTGGTTCTTTTTTTATCTGCAACAGTTTATTGTTGATTTGAGTTTGCCAGAGGTGAGACCATTGTTTCCAACATGTTTTTTTAATAATGGATTTGTAGTCAGTGTATGGAAATTTCAGTTAACTGTAAGATCCAGAGTCGGATGTTTAGCAGCCTCATCCTACCTTGGATGCCGACATGAAAAGGAATTCAGCAGAAGGTAATCTTGTGGTTGGCTGTTTGATGGTAAAATAATTTAGACCGGAACGGGATGAGGGGGAAAAGGTAGATTGAATGGCAGTGATTCCCCTTAAGGAGTCTGTATATATCAGAGATTGTTTGATATGGTATTTGTTTATGTTATCTAGAGCTAGTTTTATTGCAAATAATTCTGCAGTATAGATACTGCATTCAGTGGGAAGAGAAGTAGCTGCTAAGAAAGTGGAAGAAACTGTTGCTGCGCCAACAGCGGTATCTGTTTTGGAGCCGTCGGTATAGATATGAACTTTCGCTGAGTTTTCCAAGGAATGCAATTTGTGTAGCTGTTGAAAGTTGGTATTTGCCAGGGAAGATTTTCCCCATCTTGAAAAGAAATTGTCGGAGAGAGGTATGAATTCAGTCCAGGGAGGTTCAGGAGTAGCAAGGTCTTGGAATATATTCTTAAAGTTAATTTTCCAACTAATCATGAGGTTTATTGTGATATACTGAAGTACTTTCAATCTTTGCTGCATAATTAAACAATAAAATTTTTCTCCTGAGATGCAGAGGAGGTTCATTTGCCTCAATATACAGGCTGTGAACCGGAGATGTTCTGAAGGCTCCAACAGCTATCTTAAGGGCACTATGCTGGATGGTATTCAGACGTAATAGAGAACTTTTCCTGGCGGAGTCGTAAACAGGTGCTCCATAATCCAAGCGCGATCTTATTAAAGCTCGATAGAGATGTAGGAGAGAGCTTCTGTCAGCACCTCAGGACATAGCACAGACAGCTCTTAGGATATTCAGTTTTTTAAGACAAGTATTCCGAACGTATGCTATATGAGAAGCAAAATTAAGTTTATTATCTAAATGTAACCCCAACACACGAAAATTGTTAGTGACAGGAATCAGGCTGTTTTTTAAAAATATTTCTTGATCCGGATGTAGTTTGCGTTTTTAACAAAAATTAATAGCAGTGGACTTCTTTTCTGCTAGGAAATAACCATTCCGCAATGCACATGATTCTATTTTGGCTATAGCAATTTGAAGTTGCCTTTCAATGGTGTTCATAGTTTGGGATTGAGTAGAGATACTGAGGTCATCGGCAAACATGTACATGTATTTGGTACATCCCTTGTCATGTTTGTGATTCTTATTGCATTGCAAATAATGTTGGACTGAGAATGGAACCCTGTGGTACACCTTCCTCTTGTTCAAATGTTTTGGATAAATTATTCATGTATCTGACCTGAAAAGTTCTGTGGCGTAGGAAGTTGTGTATAAATTGTGGTAGATGACCTCTCAAGCCGAAAGAATGAAGATCTTGAAGAACACCATATCACCAGGTGGAATCGAAGGCTTTCTCAATATCGAGATTAATCAGGACCAGATGTTGTCCCCTTATGAAGGCATTACGTGTATTTGCCTCTGCTTTTATCATTAAGTGTAAGGGGACGGTTTTTCGAAACCCGTACTGATTACTAATTAACAAATTGTTAGTTTCCAGGAACCACATTAACCTAAACAACTAGTCGGTGAAATTGGCCTATAGTTATGTGGAAAGGTACGATCCTTTCCGGGCTTTGGGAAAGTTAGAACTATTGAGTGACACCAGGAGATTGGGTAAGCATTTTCTAAGAATATTCGGTTGTAATAGTTTAACAATGATCTTTTTGCTCTGTTGTTCAGTTGTTTTAACATTATATAGTAGATCCCATCTGGACCAGCAGCGCTATTGGATGTTTTATTGAGCTCTTCAAAAGGTTCTGTTAATGTGAATGGCTGGTTGTATGGGTGTGAAACTATTGTAAAAAAATTAATATTATGCTCCTCTGCAGTTTCTTTAATTCGCTGAAAGGTTGGTTTGTAGGTGACTATTGCTGATATAGTGGAAAATGATTCCGCCAAGGCATTTGCTATTTCTCCTGGTGATGCCAACACTTTCCCTTCCCAGTTTAGTATTGTAGCTGGGGACACGGGGCTTAGTGTGGGCAACGTTGGGAGCTTGCTTTTAATCACAAACGTTATTGGAGAGGATCTCTTAAAAAAAATTGTACGTTTAATGTTGGAGTTTGCTTCTCCGATTTGGAATCCTCACAACGTAAATATTTCCGTCAATAGTTCATCTCCATCAACAGTTCTTCAAAGCACGAAAAAGACTAACTCCAGTCAAACTGACGATACCAAAGTTCTTGTCATCTCAACTGTGCATACAGGCGGTTACAGCTATTCCCTGGGAATCTTTCAGCAAGTGTGACCTTCAGGTGGCAATTGATCTTCTAGCGAATCTATCCCATTGGTTGGTCTCCATTACCGATTTCTCGGCGTCGAAAATCGTGAAACTAACCACACTGTCGAAGAGATGGAGAAAGCTTCACCTAGAGGTGGTGGTTAGCAACTCTAGGTGAAGCTTTCTCAGTGAAACAAAACCTCTTCCGATATGAAAGGCTTCCAGGTGTCAGAGAGCTTTCTCAAGCGTCAAAGCAGTGTTTCATCTTCTTAAATTGTTCGGGTGAATTTTTGTCACTCACGGGCTTCCGATTTAAACGATCATGTGAACTGACGAGGTCAGAAATGCGTGTGGATGAGTATGCACGTGCATTACACTGATAAAGAGGGTAGTCCAATTATTCAGACTGTCAACTAAACGTCAAACAGTATTTTTAAAATATATTTTCTGTTTGTATCCTGGGACGGCCAAGTAAAATCAGAGGAGTTTACAAGATGGAGAGGATAAAAGAACAGCACCGTATTTAGCAATCACATATGCTAGGACCACGCTCAACTCAAATACTTTACTAATGTATCCTCTCGTTTGACCACTTGGCTATGACAGCCGCCGTACAGAAATTTTCCTTACTTTAACTATCGAATTTCCACACAACTCCCCCAAACTTCCATAACGAAACATTTCTGCTGAATATTGTAGGCTGCCATGATGTTTGGGATTTAAATAGGGCAGTTCCAAAAGCTGCCAACATAAATTCCAAATATGTACGACTACTTGGAGTCTTAAATTTTCAGTTCCGAGACTGCGGGGATAAATGGCCAGAAGAACAACGGTACACAACACTACACACCACAATATCCATACACTTTTAAATCTCTGGCCTGTACAGTGTACTGTATCACACGACAATGTAAACTACGCGCAGATGGGGGGAAACCCCTGGTGTCGTTAGACCTTAAACACACTATACCCTATTGTAGCTGGGAACTGAACACATTTGCCATTAAGCATTTGTATTTTCCTCCAGATAATTCTGCTGTCCGTATCCTTGTTTATACTCGAGGAAAAGCTAATCCAGGAATCTTTCTTTGCTTTTCGTCTTATTTGACGGAACTTGGCTTTCAGTCTTTTGAAGTTAATTAGGTTACCAGTTGTGAGAAATTTACGAAATAAATTCTAAGCTCTATTTTTGTACTGTTTGGCGTGTGTACAATCTTGATTCCACCAGTAATTACTATGTTTCCGTTTCCCCGATAAAGATTTTGGTATTGCAGAGGTAGCAGCTTGTAATATTTTATTAATACATGTTCTGTGATATTGTCTATGGATTATTTTATCGTCTAACTGGACACGAGATGCATATTCATTCCAGTGTGCCCTACAAAATTTCCTAATGGAGCGTCGTAGTGAAGGCAAGTTGGCCCGTGTTTGCAGCTTGCAGAGAATCGGAAGGTGATCACTGTTTAGTGTATTTTCAAGAACAGACCATTCCATAATACTATATACGGAGGGGGAACAGATTGACAGGTCTACTGCACTCATGGATCCTGTCTAAAAATAAATATGGGTAAGTCCACCAGTGTTCAAAAGGGGAAGTTCATAAGAATCAAGAAAGGATTCTATTAAATTGCCTCTCTTGTCAATTGTTGGAGATCCCCACAGCGGATGATGAGCATTAAAGTCTCCAAGTAAACAGAAAGGAAATGGTAGCTGTTCTATTAGAGTTTATAGGTCATCTGGAGAAAATGAGAAATTAGGAGGAATATATATATATATATGCTATTGTAAGAGTGATGCCAATTTCAATGCGCACTGCCACTACTTCAAAATGAGTCTGAAGAGCAATATGCTTGGATGGTACGTTGTTTCTTATAAGAACCGCCACTCTTGAACGGGCTGGCGAGTCCATATTTCTATCTCTTCTATAGATAGTGTAATTTTTTATAGTAGGACACAGTTGTGTATTTAAATAAGTTTCCTGTAGGGATATGCCTGCTGGATCATAATGGTGGATGAGATCATGTAAACCGTCTTTTATATTGCGAAAGCCTCTACAATTCCATTGAAGGATTCTTTCCATTAACCGGTTTTGTTTGTTGTTTTTGCTTCTGACTACTTTTTAGTTGTGCCTTGTTTGCATCGATCCAATTTTCCTTTGTCTTTCTTTGGAAAGTAGGACGTGTTATGTTCATCTCATCAGTCGCATGAAGTTCTAATATGGCATCTTCTGAGTCATTGTGCTGGTCAATATCCATTCTGGTTGAATTTGGTGGTTTCAGTGCCATGGTTTCTATCACTTTTGGTTTTGCTATTGGGGGTACATTGGCTGAAATGGTAATTAGGGTATTACAGGCTTGTTCAGTTTTTTGTTGCGAGGGCAAAGAGCATGGAGCGTGCCCAATTAGCGATAGACATATTTGGGGAAACGGCAACATCTATTTTATTGTTTAGCAGCGTTGCATATGTGCGTTTTGGATCTGTTTTCAGTATTTGCCTTCTCGCCTCTGAATATGTCACTTTATTCTCAACTTTATATTTCTGGATTTTTTTTCCTTGCTTCCATAGTTCGCAAATTTTGGAAAAAGCTGGGTGATTACCCTTACAGTTTGGACAAAGCGAAGTGGTAGCAGTGCATTCAGTTTGATTGTGCTCCTTCTATCCACAATTTGGACACACTGCCTCACCTCGACATGCAGTTTGGGAGTGTCCGTATTTTTGGCACTTGTAGCACCTGATTGGGTTTGGGATGTAAGGACGGACACGGCAATGGAGATAGCCTGCTTTAGCAGATGATGGTAGGATGGGAGAGCTGAAAGTGAGGATTATGCTCCTAGTGGGAACAAGAACACCATCTTTCCGAGTCATAATTCTCCTTGCTTTTATTACTCGTAGCTCTTGAACTATCTCCTCCTCTGATACAATTAATAAAAAACATTCAGCGATTACTCCCTTCGAGGAGTTTAGGGTGACATGGGAGTAACTTTTATTGGTTGTCTGTCAAAAGTAGTCACGTTTAATAACTTTTCAGGATGCTGGGATTTCATGGTCTCTACCAGAAGATCCCCAGACTGCAGTCGCTTTACTTTTCTGGTGAACCTGCAGCAGACTCAATGCATTTTTGCACAAGGAATGGGGATAGTTTACTCAGAGGCAGCTCTGATATAGAGTGCAGTATGAGGAATGCTGGTATTTCCTCTTGAGGGGTTGTTTTCAACCTCTTGGTTGAGAATAGTAATTTTCGGTCATTTTCTAGTCTTGAGCTAGACAGCTCTAAAGGTGGAAATGAACTGTTTTCCATCTTTGCTCCTTTCAGCCCTAGGAGAGTGGATTTCTTCTCCCAGGTTACCGGCCCCGCCACGGGAAGACAGGAGCAGTGCCGCTAGAGTGACCAAGCAGTGTAAAAGTTAGTAAGTTAGTTTAATGGAAAAAAAGAAAGATGGTCTTCCTTTCTGTGACTTAGTTACAATCCATAATACTAAGTTGACAATTAATTAATGAGAACGGAAGAAAACTTTTACAAACGAATAATAAAACTGTAGCTTTGATAAAAACGCTCTAGAAAATCATGTTTATACGTAGCCAACTACTAAGTAGTTGCAAGACTGGCATCATTTAAGTATATCTCATATTGTGAATGCCTTCAAAACGAGTTGTCATGGTATTGCACTACCTCGAATAAGTAACGAAAGAGAGAGAGAGAGGGTCGGTCTCTCTCTCTCTCTCTCTCTCTCTCTCTCTCTCTCTCTTCTCGATTAGTGGACTATTCTAGAGTGTCCGTGTATGCGACTAATCGTATACACGGACTCTAAATAGAGGACAACAAAGATTACTGGAAAAAACAGGCCGACCGGATGAGAGATGGGATGAGGTGGAACGTTAAGTGAGTGCCATTTGAGACATTCAATCCGAATACCACCCATTTCCTTGGACAATATGAAGCACCATCCACCGCTTTAGATACAGAAGGGTACAAGTTGACAATCGCTGGTTTACTCCATACTGCCACCATCATGACTGGACAACTGAAAAATTGTGCTGTTCTAAAGTTTTTTTTTTTTTAACTATACCAATGAAAGACATTACGTCTGTTAAAAAAATAAGAAATTACATAATGAACTCGACGTTCACAGTTCACACAGTGCAGGCTCGTCGTGGCGGTGACATGATCTAGGGATATGTTTTCTTGGTAATCTTAAGTCCTCTGATGCCAATACAACAATGTCCAATGGCTGTAGACTATCTGAGTATTATTATGAATCAAATACACCTGCCAAAGTTCCTACTATTCCTCAACGTAAATGGCATCTTTCAGCAGGACAACATTACGCCAAAAGGCCAAACGTGTGTGGATATGGTTTACCGATCATTCAGATAAGCCATGTGGAAGCCGTTGTCCGCATGTTATCAGGCGATAATCATATTTTAGTGGCCATTGAATATATAATTTAACTGAATATGTTTTTCTATTTGTAACAATTAATCATTTTAAATATTGATATATTTATTTATCGTTTAAAGTAGATTGCAGTTAACGTTAGGATAATATAATCGTAGATGAAATCCGTTGCAAATAAATCTTTTAGTTTCAAAGGTTTTTTTTCTTTCAAATTTGTAGCTGAATACAAACCACTTTTTAAGAGTCCAAGTTCAAATTCCGTCGGCAGGAACTTATTGAGATTTTTTTCAAAGTGAGAATAAGTTAGCCGGTATACAGTTTTTGGTATAGATTTTTTTCCCAGGGCTTTTCAGTGTGTTTTTCTAACCAGCAAATAAACAAATCAAACACATGTAATTTACAGACACGACAGAATCAAATAACAAACTGAATTCAAATCTATTTTTAAGGTTATTGAAGAGGGAGGGCAGTAAAAATTAATAATTCAGAAAATTTGTAAATTTGTAAATAGTCTTAAGGGAAAAAATCCTACATTTTGCAGAAATTTTGTTAAAATGAAATGCGGAACATAATTTATTCCTAGTTCGTTTATTATCGGTGTTCTGCAAAGGGCAGGTCCATACATACTCCATAATATTATCTCCTTATCCTAAGCGCACCCTCTTCATCTACCCATATCCATCATTCCCTCTCAATTCCTCTATCACAGTTTTCCTTCAATCTCCCTCTGGGTCTTTCCCCCTCAACTTTTCCCTCCGTCACATCCTTCATCAATTCCCTCGTATCGCACCACATCCAACACAATTTACTTCAGTTCAAACATCTCTTTTTACCTACCTTTCTCTAAACTTCCTCATTCTCCATGTTATTAACCTATCCTATCTGTTCCACCCTCTTCCATGCCCACTCTTCTAATATCTTCCATTCTCAAAATTCTCAATGTCTCTACTCCATAAAATATCATATTTCATACCTGACATCGTACCAAATTTGTTCCTTAAGTCAATTCCTAATCTCCCACAAAATATTCGTCTTCGCTTCTCAAAGGCTTTTTTATTCATTGTTATTCATTTTTTTCATTTTTATTCATTTTTATTCATTTATTTTTTATTGTTATTTTTCAACTGCACTTGGCTTATTTCACCATTACGGGTCCTATACTGTCTCATCTTTTCTGTTCTCTCCCTTTCTATTTCAATATTTAACTCACACCTTTCTCTTCCCACTGTCCTAACTTTCCCATTCTCCTTCCATTCCCATTCTCATAACACTTCTCCTATCACGACTTTAGCCTATTAATCAATTTCTGCAATCCTTCCTCAGAATCTGCCACCAGTTTCACATCCTCTGCAAATATCTAAATACTTTTCGTTCCCATCTTCTCCCCGTACAATTCTCCCTCATCCACATTTCTTTATACGTACCTCTTCGTTCCTTCCAGATGTCTTTCTTGTCAGTATTCTCATCACGCCAATTGCATCTCTTGTTCCCTTTCCTTCCTCCTGAAACAAACTTTTCTTCTCCGACGTTCTCCTCCAACCTTCTTATCCACAGTATAAATAAATAAATACATAAAATAAAATAAAATAATTGCTTCCTGGCTTTCTATAAATCCAACTCGTCTTCACACTCTCTCTCTCTCTCTCTCTCTCTCTCTCTCTCTCTCTCTCTCTCGTTGCCTCCCATTTCGACATTAATGAAAATAATTTGTTTTTATGCAAATACTTTGTACTTTTATCCATACCTACTAGTTTCGCATCCGTTAACACATAGATTTAACTCAACTTTGACAGAACGGTAGCCAACGTAATTTTAACATGTTTTTATCACGGGTTCCAAAATTCTTGTCACCGCCTACCTTAGCAAGAAGTGTTAGCTTTACTTGTGGTAGGGAAGAGGGTGTATATTCTTTGTAAGTTCATAATGACGTGTAAACACAGACCTGTAGATCAGCAACACGAGCGTCTCTTGTGTGATAACGGGGCATCAAGAATTTATTAATGAATCGTAGACTGTTTAAAGACATAATCGCGCAGAGGCGCGGCACTTGTGCTTTCCCTTAGTGCTGCACACAATTCTCTGTACGTTCAGTTTTGATAATGGCGAAGCAATCTTTCTCCCAAAACCAGAAAGAGCAAAAGAATAACATGTATTATTTCCGCATCGATTTCACTTTCAACTGATCTCGCTACCTGAATGTGCAAATTGTACCTTTTTTAGGAACAATGTGGAAATTTTAATATGGAAAATCTTCACAATTCATTTCGAACGTGTTTCCATAACAGAGAATGAAAACAGAGATTCTTAGGCTTATAGACTTATTTATTTAGTTTCGCACCGAAAAGCCGATTCGTCACACACAACTGAAATATCATATACTGTACATACTTTATTTATTAAAAATAAGATATTTTATTAATGAGTGTTCGGGGTTTTTTTTATACCCATTTAGAATTCTGCATATATCCTTTCTTGGAGTCTTATCTGAAGGATGAAACGTTCTCTAATTAACACTCTAAATCGTTTAATGCTAGGTATTTGCATAAATTTTTACCTAATCTTGGCTTAAAGTCTGACAAAAAAGGTTAAAATTGTTTCGTGTTGATTACAGTATCTACTTATTTCGTTTTTATAAAACATATTTTAATTTTTATACACCAATTTCTCTCTTTTTCCTGCAGTTACAATATAATTATAAACTCTCGAATTCTAACGCTATTACATGATCTGCCATAATGCTACACACTACAAATAAGCAGTAGGTCTCTAAAAGATACTTATAATGTAATTTATTCTTAATATGGTCCCCCCCCTTCCCCCACCAGACGGCGCCCATTTCAGTGCTTCACAGCACCTCATTGGTGTACGGCAAGGCACCTCATAACTGAGTGATGGTTTAATGCATAAGGTATGAGACACAAAAAGGTGAGAGAGATGTCTTTACATACTTTTTGGAGTCTATCATCACTAGATTGTTAAGTGTTACCCTGACTGGGTGCCGGACACCGTCCACCGATGAGACGAGAAGCTAGGCAGATATGGAATGCACCTTTATGCAAAATTTGACCTCAGAAATCTCGAATGCATAAGCATGTGAAATAGGAAAGTCCACAACAAAGAGCTGCATATATACGAGGGGCTTTCGAAAAGTTCGGCCCAAATATGAAGGGTTTACCTGAGGAGTCTAGAAACATGTTACTTTTAACTTAGTCCCCTTTGGAATCAAATACTTTTTCCATCGATGCTGCAATGCGTGGATTCCGGCTGTGAAGGAAGTTTTCTCTTGGACCTCCTGGAATGCATCCACTGCAGTAATGATATCACTGGTGAAGTTAATATTTTTAATACTACAAATCAGTAATTATCAACCAAGTGACTCTTCGGCGGGAAAATGGGTGCCAACCAGGTCTTTTTTCAAGTTAGGAAATAGGTGAAAAGTACGATGATGCTAGATCTGGTGAACGGTCCAAGACCTCAAAGCCGCGGATTATTTTGATGAGATTTTTTCCAGTTAGTCGGTCTCAGGCAGGAGTTGCGTGGTTCTTTTCTCCTGGGAACTAGAATTTTTCGTCCTGCAAACAGCAAACCGACTGAAGGATACACGCCATACAGACACAACATACTGACGCCTGATAGCGTTAGTTGCTTTGCAATTAGTTACGATTAACACACACCTAACTTCACACAGAAAAGTCTCATCTAAATTAGTACCGATAATAACGGGATTGGAGCGAAAACGATGGGCCAATATTCTCTTTATGAGTCGAAATTTAATCTTTAACCCTATTCTCGACATAACCTTATCTGGGAAGAACGTGAAACCTATTCTCGTCATAATCTTATCTGGGAAGAACGTGAAACCTATTCTCGACATAATCTTATCTGGGAAGAACGTGAAATGTCTAGGATGCTTTAAGGAAATGAATCCTTCATGCGCTAAGATCTGCTCTTCTAGACGAGTGTCACTTATTACCACAAAGTCTTATTATCAGCTTTGTAAGCAACATGAGCTAATGAGAGATGTATGGCTATCAGTGGAAATCATACTCCTTTTAAAGAAATGGATTCCAAGTTTGAATATTCATAATCTTGAATATAAAGATATACAGTATTTCTTTTCAAATTCAATAATACTCTTTTATGAAAGATTTGATAGAAGTCCATGGCTACATTTTCTTTTCTTGATATCTCAGATTTATAGCTGACTTAACGTTTTGATACCAGTATTCATATATTATTTATTTTATAAAAATCTGTAAAATTTGAAATTACTATTGACAGAATTATATTTTCCATACTAACCAATGCATATTCTCCAAAATATGCATCCTTAGCAGTAGTGGTATACTCACAATGAAAAAATTATTAACAGGAAAATTAATAATTTCAATATCGCTTTTATTAAAAAAAATATATGCGTTCTATCCTGAGATGAGTTCTGCATCAGTCTGACACTATTTGCATGCCTACATTCTCTCTCTCTCTCTCTCTCTCTCTCTCTCTCTCGCTCGCTCTTTGAATAAATAGTTTTATGGCTCACGGAGATAACGTCTGCTTGCACGTCATTTCATCCCATCCCATCAAGGTCGTGTTGTCTATTGTAAGGACAAAGAAACGGAATGAAAAGGTAAGTAGTACAATGGTCATTTCTTTTGTATTGCATTGGTTCCTTTCAGCCCAGTTAAGTGTCCTTGTAGCAGACGCTTCTCTTTGTGTCTAAGCATTTATACAGCGGTACAGGATTCCGGGATACAAGGAGAGGACTGCTATGCACCTGCTGGATTTTTTTAAATTCTAGATGAAGAAAACCAATTTTCTTCTCATTAAGATCAGGAGAAAGTGAATGAAAGAGATTAGCATGAGAACTAACTGTTTAAATAATCAAGTGAAAAAAATTCCACAATGATGCGGTATTTATTATTTCAAATTTTAAACTTGGAAATTCTAGATTGTAGTATTATTTGTCTCTTTGTGTCTAAGCATTTATACAGCGGTACAGGATTCCGGGATACAAGGAGAGGACTGCTATGCACCTGCTGGATTTTTTTAAATTCTAGATGAAGAAAACCAATTTTCTTCTCATTAAGATCAGGAGAAAGTGAATGAAAGAGATTAGCATGAGAACTAACTGTTTAAATAATCAAGTGAAAAAAATTCCACAATGCTGCAGTATTTATTATTTCAAATTTTAAACTTGGAAATTCTAGATTGTAGTATGAATTAAACGTGGTGCAACAACTAATCATGTCTAAAATAAAACTCTTTTATACCAGTTATGAAACTCCTGCTGGACGCAAAAAAAAATGATACTTGAGAGGTGTAAATGCCCCGTAACCAAGTAACTAAAATAAAAAAAAAAATTAAAGAAATTTGAAATTGCAAAATAAAAAAATGGAAACAAAATTAACAAGCAAGAACCAAATCCTATCTAACGAAGCATAGCGGCACTGGATCCGACCAGGATAGGTGCAACTACTTCCCGAAATAAAGCCAGAAATTCTTACGCTGAACCACCCATAAGTCAACACCAACATCTACTAAGAGGAAAATAAAACAAAATAAAGTTTTAAGGAACCACAGTGGCAAGTGGTTCACGGAACATCTGCCAAAGTGAAAATTGTCATTTCAATCATACTTTTCATCTTTTCCTCACCGAGAATCCTTCAAAGCAACTTTAATGTTAATTGCCTCTATGAGCCTCAGATAAGAACATGTTGCTATTCTCTCCTCCAATAGAGTCAGTCTGACAGCCATTCTAGACTTTGTATAGTTTTTCGTTACAAGAATGCGAAACGCGATGACTGCGCGAGTTCTGTTCCTCTTTTCTTTGGTTAGACTACTGTTTCAAATCTTATGAGCCTAATATTTGAATAGATCATGTCACTAAAACTATATTTGAGGGACAAATATCCTATATTCCCCAGTCCAACTTAAACCCTCATCCTTTATCAAAACCGTGCTTTACCAAAAAAATGCGCCAAGCCTGCTCAAGATAAGAATATGGCATATCGCAAATGGCTTGTATCTAAATCTCCAGCTTCATTTGCTTATTTCACCAAAGATCACAAACATGAACAAGTTATTAATAAATCCAAAATCGATTTTGAAAAGTCCGAGAATATGGAAATTTTCCTCTTGTCCAAATAGTAGTGAAGCCTTCTAGACTCATTTTAAAGCCAAAGGCTACAATTTCTGGCCTCCATAATTTCACGATTGAAAAGCCACATCTCGGCCTCAGCTTACATTGGTTCACGCCGGGATAGTCAACCTCAGTATAAATGCAGTGTTTCGCGATTAGTAACGTAAAAGTGCAAGCAGAAGATCTGGTTGTCGCAGAACGAACGGATTTCACCGAAATTCAGTCCACTTGACTAGCAAAAGGGACCTGGATATCAATTCCATTAGCGTTTTAGACTCCTAGGTAGCTAGCCACAGCCTATTATACCTGAAAGAATGTCTTTGACAAGCCACAAGGTCCATCTCCAGCCAATTCCTAAAATAATAAATTCGTGTTGCATTATGTGAACTCTTTTCAAAGTATTGGAGAATCACAAAAACGCCTAACTACAGTACTTCACTAACTTAAAACCTTCATTCTGATTAACAATTGCCGATATGGATTTCGTCTGTTTCGATTTACTGGTCTTGGCTAATCTTACTTATCGTTCAACCAATTCCATGGAATAATTTATAGAAACTCAAACAATTTGTTCTTGACATTTCTAATGCTGTCCATAAGGATCTTCCATGCAATCCTCTCTCTTATGATCTGCCTTCCTTTTGCGCAAATGAGTAGCAGGTTTTCTCGTACATGAGGACTGCTCATGTATGAGGTAGCTAGCTTTTTATCTTCTAATTTCTGAACTTATTCTGGAGTTCCCTAAAGTTTTTTTTTTCTCTCTCTCCTTTTACCCAGTTTTCCTTCAGTAAATTAATGACCTTAAATTGATTAGAAATCCCACCCGTAGATTTGGATAATCTGAGCTACCAGTTCCTTAACTGCTGATCTCCAGGTAAATGGCAAGTGTGAAGAAAATTTAGTTGATTTCAGTCCTTCTAAAACACAGTTCTTTGTTATTTATAGCAAAAAAAGGGCTGTTCTTCTTCAACATATGATTGGCATAAAAATGTCGCAAATATTGTTCCCCCATGATAAAAAAAAAAAACTAGATTTTTCTCTTTCGCTACTTTTCTTGTAAGCAGTTGCTGGAGCTCTACAAATTCCAAACATGCCCATGTTGGAATATGGAATATTGTTCTCACATCTTTATGGGTAAATATCTATTAAATATCTATTTATAAATATCTATTAAACCCCTAGACTATCACAAAAATGTCGTCAGAGTAATTAATGATTCATCACTTACAAACTCTCTCTACTCCTTGTCACTCAGACGGCTAGTTTCTGCTGCATGCCTTATCTACAATATTGGTTGGGAGTACTAAGTGTTGTTCTCATGAGGAATATCTTAAGATGATGTAGACTGCAAAACATGGAGACTGGACAGCTCATGAGTGACCTGATGGAGGTGTTAAAGGAGTCAACAGAATAAATGAGGACGGTATTTTCGCCTTGGTAGGTCTAACCAGAACAGGGACACTCAAAATTTCTGTGGAGCAACAGAAGATTATTTCCTATAAAGTTGCCTCCAGGCTGCGTGTTATTGACCACTGGAATAAGTTGCCTGGCAAAGTAGTTGATGTAGTAAATCTGACAAAGTTCAAGGCAGAATTGGATAGTTACTTTCTTTCTTTTTTTTTTTTTTTTAAGCAAAGGGCAAATTACGACCAACTTGGATGCGCTACCTCATTTATCTGCCACTTGTGTTTTTTGGAACAACCTTCCTTTGTACATATTTCCCGAAGATTACAATATACATTAATGGTCCAATTTCAACAAGTATCTTCTGTTTTCTCAACCTTCAACCTAAATATCAGAGAACTGTAGTCTCCAATACCTTTCGTGTTTAGGGTTAACACACACACAAACAAAAAAAAAAAAAAAAAACCTCAACTATATAGTTGAAGTACGGCCATTATCAAAACTGGCCGTTTCAAGGATTATTTCTCCATCGATGACTTCGTTAGACTTTTAATATTGTGAAGCAAATTTTACAAACGTCGTCACTGAGGGAAAACTAGTCCCTCATTGTTTATGAAATTATGAGATTGTTTATGCTTTTATGGCAAACTTAGTTTGCTTTTATATGCAAAAAGAATTGTAGTAATGTAACTGATACAAATGACCTACGTGTAAGGTTGAATTAAATGAATAATTTAACGACATTTTCCTTTTTATTATTCCCGACTGAAACTTTGAGTCTGCATTTTCTTTTCAAAGGAAATTAAGTTGAATACGAATGAAATGGGAGTAATATTCATGGTAAAAGAAAACTCGCAGTTCGTTTACCATGATTATTACTACATTTCACTCGAAAGTTCCTATAAATCTAAACGTTTTGATGCTAATGAAGGCCGCCGTAGCCTAGTGGTCAGGCGCGCGGGTGCATAAGTATACGTGCCTTGAGTGACCGGGGTTCAAACCAGTGACTGCTGAATACGGTGCTGTTCCTTGTATTCTGTCTATTTGTGAACTCCTCTGACCATTTGGTCGTCCCGGAGTATAAACAGAAAATTTATTTTTATTTTTTTAATCCCCCCATACCTCTTATAATCTCTTCATCTAGTTCATTACGAAAATTGAACTTCAGAAGAGGGAAATAAAGAAAAGGAAAACGTCGAACTGTTTTTGGCAAGTGTAAAGGAAGAAAGTTGATGCCTGCATTTACAAAAAGCGGTTGAAGCCCACCTCAAATCTTATTCTGCACTCCAACCTACACCCGCAGTTTCCGCAGCGAGTCACCGTGGTAGAAAAGAAAGCACGCACACAACTCATTCTGAGAGGATTATCGCTACTAAAGAGGCTTTGTTGGCCAGGTCTTCACTGCGATATCAGTAGGGAAGCTTCGGTAGCTTTCAAGGAGCACAGATTTCAATAGTAACGGCTGAGTGCACGGACAAGGTAAACAGCGATAATGGTGTGTAAAAGAGTCTGCACACATTGATCCCGCACGTTACTTCATTAAATACACCACATCTTGTTTACCTTAAGAGACCCACCTGAGCAAAAAGTTTCGTTAAAATAATGTTACGTAGTGAACACCTTAAGGGAATGTCATTTCTTTTCAACAGCTGTCGTGTTCAGTTAGCGTTGGCAGGAAAATGAATTATGATTTGGAGAAAACTTTACATTATGATTTTTTATGTTATTGTATTTTACTGTAGATTTGAAACTTTGTTATTATAGTTTATTGTAGATCTCTGTGTAAGAGAGATCTCTTGGGTATGCAACAGATCCCTTACACAACTGTGACATAGCGTTTCGAACCTCCATACCAATGAAAACTGCGTACAAATAAATTTATAGTAATTAGCAAATTACCAGTGTATACCATTGAATTAGAAATAACAGTAGTATGGAGTGTAGTCCGTACGCTATGTAAAATAATTCTATTAATTATTATCTTAATTTAATATAATTAGTACTGGTTAATAGTAATCGATTTAATTACTGTAATTAATAGTAATAGTTGAGTTAACAGTAATAGTAATTGTAATGGCTGAAGTACTAAATTAGTGACAATGTATAATACGGAGGATAAAATGTAATTATGTATTGTTGATATACACTGTGCCACTTTATTAAGTACACTTACCTAGTAGCGTGTCGAGCCTCCTTTAGCCTTCAAAACAGCCTGAATTCATCTGGGCATGGATTGAACAAGATGCTGAAAACGTTGTGCAGGAATGGAGTACCATGCAGACATGAGTGTGTTACGCAGTTCCTTCAGATTCGACGGAGGTGTAGGCCCGCAGCGAACAGCCCTTTCCAACTCATCCCAAAGATGTTCAATAGGATTGAGATCCAGGGATTGAGCAGGCTACTGCAACAAAGAAAAGTCATTGTCATGTTTCTGGAACCATTCCATAGTGATTCGGGTTTTGTGCACTGGCGCATTATCCTGCTGGACGTAAACGTAACCATCTAACTGAGGATAAACTGTCAACACGAATGAATGCACTTGGTCAGCAACGATGTTAAGGTACGATGTGGCATTCAGACGTGAATCTATGGGTATCAATGGACCCAACGTGTGCCAAGAAAACATTCCCCACACCATACACTGCCCCCACCCACCACCTTGCACAGAAGTCATCAGACATGACGGGTCCATGGATTCATGTTGTTTTCGTCAAATTCTGAGCTTTCCATCAACATGATGCACCAGGAACTTCGACTCGTCAGACCAAGCAACTGTTTTCCAATCCTCAATTGTCCAGTGCTGGTGTTGCTGTGCCCACAGGAGGCGTGCTCTCTTGTTCTTCATTGATAACAACGGTACGCGATGTGGCCGTCGGCTGTTGTAGCCCATTCGCGACAAAGTGCGACTAGTGGTACGTTGCGATATTTTGTTCTGCGCACCAAGGTTGTATTCTGACGTGATGTGCGACATTGTGGCCCGTCTGTTTGCTTGCACAATTCTAGCCATCCTCCTCTGACCTCTCTCATTAACGAGCGATTTTCTTCCACAGGAGTGCCGTTGAGAGGATGTTTTCTGTTTGCTGCACCATTCTTGATACACCCTTGAAACTGTGGTGTGTGAAAAGTTCAGTAGAACTGCCGTTTCAGAGATGCTTTGCCCAGCATGTCTTGCACCTTTACTATGCCACGTTCGGAGTCCGTTAGATCACTCCTTTTCCCCATTCTTGCTACGGTTTGTACGCTTAACTGATACTAGAAAACTTGTTCTGCTGTATTTATATCCACAATTGTGGTCATGTGACTCGTAACGTTGTGGGACAAACCATTTGTGTGCACAGCAGGAGTGCACCTAATAAAGTGGCAGCACAGTGTATATATATATATATATATATATGAGGGAAGGATCAGGAAATCAATGTTTAGTAAGAAAAGCGAAAAAAAAGAGATAATGGTAGAATTTTCAAAATGAATATGACAAAAGCAGTATTCTTCTAATGAAGATGAATGCTCAGGAATGCTGGGTTGTAACACTCTTCTCTAAATAGAAGGGCCATGGCGCAGAAAAGTAGGGTAGTACTAGGGCAAGCCTGGAGTGCAAATGTCCAATATCAAAGTGAGGGCCTTGAACCCTAGATATATCTTATGCTATCATTTACTTATATATATATATATATATATATATATATATATATATATATATAAGTTTTATATATTGATAAAAGTTGAGGAGAAGAGAAGGGGAAAGAAAAGAAAAAAGAAAATGAGGGAAGACAAAAGGGAAAGATAACAGGAGGTAGTAGTTATAGAAAAAGTAAAGAGTATATATATATATATATTGAAAAAATAAAAAGCATAATAATAAAAGATAAAAAATAATATTCATTATAAACGTAAGCTAGAATTATATACACGTATGTAAGTATATTTTTGCATATCGAACAATCTTAGCGTCTCCTCACGAATTAACCACAAGAATTGCACACAAAAAAATGGCATTATAGTGTCCTCTATTTCCCCCTCTATCTTCCTTTTTCCCTTTCTTAATTTTTTTATAGTTTTATATATATATAATATAAAATACACTTTTATAAATGGCTTTTTGTATTAAGTAAAAATTAATGTAATAGTATTATGTAATAGCATGAAGTTTAATGATTTAATAATTTAAATATTACATGCCACTATTAATTTAATTTTTACATAATACAAAGCGCCATTTATTAATATATATATATATATATATTGCAATTTACTGCAGGATGAAGGCCTCTTCAACAAGTCATGTTGAAGGAACGGACCATAATCTGCCACTCTGGTCCAGTGCAGGTTGACAGATCGACCGTATTTAGCATTCATGGGCTTGAATCCCGGTCTACTCAAAGAGCATGTAGGTCGAAAAAAGTTATTAATCTCTAAATTTCATATTTTTATAGATGTCTATATTTCACCAGTTAGTAACGAACATATAATTGAGACTACCATCTTTGAACCACGATAATGATATGAATCCGTGCGTATTAAACAGGCTAAAAAAGGATTAATCCAATGTTCTATTTATATACATTACAATAAAATATAAGATAGAACAAAAGGATTCTGGTTAATCAATACTTCTAAATATACTAGATTCTGTATAAATACGTCTATATTAAATGAACGATTAAGCTCAGATCTATAATTTTCAACTTATTTTCTAAGCCTCGATTGCTCACAGTTTTACATTTCTTCCCTCTTTTTCTAGTGGGCTTTTTCAGTACTGTATAATCAGAAATTTGACTGATTATAAATATGATTGGGGAGAGAGAGAGAGAGAGAGAGAGAGAGTCATCAAGATAGAAAATTTCATTTTCTATCTTGTCTGTTTCTCATAATAATTACAATTATTACAATAACATAATATTATAATAACAATAACTACAATGTTACAATAATAACAATATTATAACAACACACTGTGCTACTATTATAATACAATACAAAATTTTACAATATAATAAAAATAATAATTATTACTATTATTATTAATTATAGTTCGTAGACTGAGTCACTTTGTTTGTTGTTAATCTAAGTAACCTAACATAACCTAAAAATGATAACCTGTTTATCTGAACTAAAATTATTTTGAAGTCAAAATTTGATGTGGTACTTGAATCAATTCCGCGGTAATAATATAATAATATAGTCGAATTACAAGAAATTATTATTATTTTTTTTTATGTAACAAATTTTGATATTACATCAAAAATTACTTGTCAGCTGCTCATGACTTATTTATGACAAGCCAACAACAAACTAGTTCACTGAACTGTGAAATATATCAAAAAAAATATTCAGGGTATGATTATCATATATGTGAAAGTTAAGATCTTTGTCGTCCTAAACAGAGTAGTTCCCCTGATGGAAGTTACACATAATGACAACTGTGCTTGTGCGTGCGTTCGGTCGGCAGAGTGGATTACTAAACAAGCCGTCTAGGCGACAAAAACTGCGACAGAAAAAAATACCAACAAGAAAATATTAAAAAAAATAAAAAAGGAATTATTACACAGAAAGAAAACTTAACAAACCTTGCTAATGGAGAAGGGAAGGATGGGCGACAAACACTAATGATGTAAAAAAAAAAAAAAAAAAAAAAAAAAAACAGTGTTACTGCCAATAAAAGTTGTGCGTTTTTATAACTTCTCTTAAAATGTATAAAATGTGTTTAATAAAATGTGATAATTTTAAAAAAGTATCACCATCTTCTCAACGGTTCTTTCTTCGAATTAAAAATGCCAAAATAATAATACACATAAAATCTCTAATACTTAAAATAGCTCTCTTTGAATATGTTAACATTAGGTTATCTTGACTGCTCGGTGAACTGAAAAGAACAAAGAAAATTTGAAAAATGCTTAAAGTAAAAACAAATCATCCTGATCAATGTAAAACCTTGCAGCTCAGAGGAACTTATTTATGATGGTTAGGATAAGGTTTTCATGCGTTTCTTTAAACTTCCTGTTCTCACTTTTTCAACATCTTTGAGTTATGCATCTTACCATATAGAGTCACTAACCTCTAAAAGTCAACGGGTGGCCTGTATAGGTTGCTTAATATGGAACAGTCAACGTCTTATTCTTTATTTTTTCATGATTTGTACTGGATCAAATCATCATGAGTCATTGTATTAGTTTACACAATTGTTAAAACTATTTTCAATCAAAAATATTGTGGGCAAATAATTGAAAATTGTTTAGAGCTAAACAAAGGATGCATAAATACATCGTTTGTTTATTCACTTTAAAAAGTGAATAAACGTAAAACAAATGAAGAAAATACAAACAGATTTAGCAATTTGAAAATAGCAAATAAATATTTTATCATGGAATATAATCGAAATCACATTTAATAAAAGAATTCTGGTGGATAAGACAACCATTAAGAGTTAATCAGGAAATTTTAATAGAAGGTATGTCTATAATCCAACAAGTAAGAGATACTTCTATTTTCAAGAAATATTGATACAAGCAAAAGATCCACTTTACGTTATAAGAACATTACTAATCAGAATGACACGTTGCATACTGTCGTCACTATAAGCATAAAGGTAAAAGCTGTTTATTCTTTAAAAAATAACATTAATACGGAAACAGACAGAACCATAATTTTATGATTAAAATAGCTACTTATCATATTTTGCATACCTTTTAAACATTTTTTAGCAGATTTTAGACTAAGAAATAGTGTTCAAGGTTTAAGCTTAAATGGATGTCAAATGAACTAATGAGACTCGTTGCAGAGAAGAAAAATGCATGGGATGCATATAAATTATCAAGCGAAACAGAAGTCCATGTAGATATAAGCTAGAATGTAATCAAGTCACAGAGGAGGTTAGGCAAGTGAAGGCATTTAAGAGAAATCTTTGGCAAAGGATGTAAAGAAAAACAGCAAAGATATCTTTACTTGTGTAAACTCTAATAGGAAGGGGATGAATCAGATTAGTCCACATGATATCTACTGTTGACAATCCTGCTCAGGTAGCTAAGAAACAATAAGTATTCTGCATCTACATTCACACATGAGCAATTCCGTCGGAAAATGGTGGCCAGAAGTTTATCAAACTCTAACAGGGATCTAAATGATTTTTTTATAACTTAGAGGAAAGTGGAAGAGAAATTGTTGAAGTTAAACATAAGAAAGGCACCTGGAATGAATGGGATCTGTGCAGCTATATTAAGAGAAGCAGCAAATGAAGTAAGCAAACATTGGTCATAATTATGAGAGCATCTTTGAACTCAGGAGAGGTCCCGACGGATTGGAGATGTGCGAATGTATCCCCAATTCATAAAGGGGATCGAAAGGTAGCACAAGTAATTACAGACCTGTTATTTTGACTTCTGTTCCAGGGAAAATAATGGAGTCACTGGTTAAAGGAGTAATGCAGGATCATTTAGATAAGACTGCAGTTATAGTTCAGATATACCATAGGTTTGTTAAGAGAAAAATTTGTCTGACCAGTCTGATTGGATACTGCGATGTGGTCACTAAGAAGCAAAAAACAAAGAAGCACAAAGATGCAAAAAATAATTTTGATATCATATACTTGGATTTCACGCAACCTTTTGATACTGATGCACATAAAAGAATGCTGTACAAATTGGAGCCGTGTGGAATTAAGGTAAAGTTACTGCTAGGAATAAAAGATATGTTTGAGTGGGAGAAGACAGAGAGTGGTAATCAATGGACACTGCTCTTTGTGGACTAATGCTATTAGTGGAGTCCCTCAGGGTTCATTGTTGGGTCCATTGTCGTTTCCTATATTTATCAATGATACTGATAAAGTTATATCAGGCTTAATGTCCAAGTTTGCAGATGATACAAAGGTTGGCAAGGTTGTTAATGACTGTATGCTACTTCAAAAGGATCTAGAAAAGTCAGGCAGCATGCTACTTCAAAAGGTTGTTAATGACAGTATGCTACTTCAAAAGGATCTAGAAAAGTTAGGCGGATGGGCTGAGAAGTGGCAACTGAAGTTTAACATTGACAAATGCAAAGTACTGCATATGAGTAGCAGTAAACCGAGAGAAACGTACCAAATGTGTGGTACTACACTAAGAGTAGTGGAGAATGAAAAAGACCTGGGGTAATTGCACAATCAGATATGACGTTTTCTGAGCAGTGCAGACAGGCTGTCATAGCAGGTCATGGGGTATTGTCAATGATATACAGGATTTTACTAACAGGGATAAGGAGGTGATTATCGCCTTGTATAAGGCAATGGTCAGGCCACACCTTGAATACTGCATACAGGTCTGGGGGCCTCATTTTAGGAAGGATGTGGAGCTGATGGAACGAGTACAGAGAAGGGCAATGAGATTGGTGAGGGGAAACAAAGGGGTACTCTTACCAAGAGAGGCTTAAGTTCTGCAAATTGCAGCGTCTGGCGACTAGGCATTTGCCAGGTGATTTGATTGAGGTGTATAAGGCATTGAATGGTTTGAGCAAGTTCAATGGTTATGGATTCTTCCTCTTGCTTACGCACTTGAGGTGGCATAAGTTCAAACTGAGGAAAGTCAGTTGCAGAATAGATGTGCGGAAATATGCATTTAGCCAGCGAGTGGTTGATGCTGGAACAAATTTCCAACTGTCGTTGTGGAAGTTGATAGTTTAAATAAGTTCAAGGAAGAACTAGACAAACTTTTGGAGGGAATGGATAGGTGAAATGGGAGGGTTTTTTTTTTTTTTTTTAGCTATGCTGTATAAGCTTGCTTTCTTGCATCATATGCTACTACTAATGCTGATGTTATATTTCCAATCTGAACTTAAATACAAACAAAAATACCAAGCTAATGGTATGTGGTTCATTCACGACTGAAGATAGACTAAGTTTATGACGCCATTCAAATGATGTCACAAACTTATGCATAATATATTATCATAATGCTATTAAGGAACCCATTTATGATTATTTTAGCAGTTCAGCATTATCAAATTTTTGGAAATAGGTCAGTTAATTGTGTAAAAGTATAATTAACGTGTTGTCATATTTGTCATCGTTACTTATTATTATTAATTCAATAAGCTTCAGATGCTACCGCAGGCAGTTCGTATGGTCAAAAGTAAACATATATAAAAACAGAACAGTAAGATTACTGTAACTTTCATGTGTCTTATCTCCAAACCACCGATACTGTACAATTAATTGCGAGAAAATATTCGAGTTCTTTCAGAGTGATATATGAAAAAAAAAAAAAAAAAAAAAACAATCGTTCTAATGATAATCATCGAACCACGAAAATTAAACAGGGAGCGAACGTTTGGTCTTGGTGTTGCTTCCTTTTTTTTCCTGACTTCACTTGGCTTTGAAAACTCTCCGGTCTGTCAACAATAACCAGAAAACCGAGTTTAAGAAAACTGAATTAAGTTCAGAAGGTCTGACGTTCTTCTCGTCGTCATTTCTTTGTAATATTTCTTCCCTAGAAGCATGAAACGCAGAATAAAGGGAAGAGGCATGTTCTTATGCTTTTTTTAATGTTCTGTTTATTGCCATAAATCGGAGGAAACATTTCTAGACGAACTCCGTTCTTGTATTCGCGACACCTTCAATTTTATTTCAGAATAAAGAGAAAATCACTCGGAGCTGTATCAGATCTTTATGGCGAATGAATGATATAGCAGAGACTCGGTTTATTTTCTTGAAACTAACTGTCTTTCTCAATACGTATGAGGAGGTATATTATCATGTTATAGAATAAAAACGCGGTGTGTGTAACCATTTCAATTGTCTATCTCCTTGCAGAATCATTAAAAAGTAGCCAAGTTATTCTGGTTGATCGCCAACCGTTAAATATTTTATTTTTCAGAGAACCTGAAGAGCCCATTTTATCAATAATGTTTTGCATTCAGGTTCCTACAGCCAACCCGATTCATGTTTCTTCACCAGTCTAGTGCTCCCGAGACAATCATACAAGTATCTGAAACGAACAAGCTTAATTGAACAGGAAGCAAACCAATCATTCTATTTCTTTTTTCTTGTTGGTTCTCACTTTATGCATATTTTAAGAAATTTCTCCTCTTATGATTGCTTTTGAGTGAACCCATATGATATACTATACAACTGCATACAAAAGTGCTAACCAAATGTTAGGAAAATATATTTACAAACAATAATTCGTTTACTTTACCTAATTTTGCATTATGTCTCCATTATATCTCCTTTTGCCCTAGATTTAACTACGTCTCTTTTCGGTTTCATATACACCTAACCCAGCGATTCTGACATCGTTTAAAGAATCTCTGAACTTATCCTTTTGTCGTAATACTGTCAAGTATCTTCTCTGATTTTTGTGCACGTCTTCACAAAACAGATTCACACATGCGACTAATGCTACACAGAATAATGGTGTGTACGAAAACAACAGAGATAATAAACTCTCAGAGATAATAAACAGAGATAATCACTACCTAGATGGAAAAATTACGTGATCATTTTCATAACTCTTTTTGGACAACATCTCGTATACATACATATCCCTCAAAGACTTTTGGCTTTGTTTCAATTTGCTACTTATTCATCTTATTTACTTCACACTGTATCCTCGGCAGAATTTCACAATTAAAATGGTAACAGAATTCTTCTCAATTGCTTTCAGATTTCTTCTTATACCCTGCTATTAAAATTATGCAGTAAAATAAAGAAACGTAGAGGGAGAAAAAACAAACCACCATTACACCTGGACCTTGTAAGAACTATCATGAAATAGTAAAGACACTGCGAAATTAATGAGAGGAAAACGCCTGAAGAATATTTCCAGAAATTTTTCTCCTCTAAAGCGTTTAGTTTTAAAAATACAATAGTTGATAATGGACATGAAAGGACTACGAGCTCGCATAGGATGATAATACTTATGAGTACAAAGCTCTACATAAAGAACATGTCTGAAATTTTTCATAGAGACTAGCAATAGTAAACTGTCGTCCCTTGTAAAATTATAATCTTTATGCCCGTAATCTGTTGGCGTTTAACAAAAAGTAAACTAACGGAAATGTAAAAAACAAAGATCTATCTACTAATTATATAGTGCAAATACAAATTTGTATATAATACCGGTTAGAAATAGCCTTGGAACTAAACTTATTTTAAGCTAGCGACAGAACTTCAAGAAGAAACCGTTTGAATACAAAACGCTTATTGATAACCAACTGTTGTTAATGTTTTTAACGTTAGTTGCTGATATAATTAACTATGTAAGCAGCCTTCTGAATACGTTTAGAAGAAAGTGTAACACAGAATGCAATTTTTTAAATTATCTTAAAATTACCATATGAAATTGTAGATTCTAATCTTGATGTATGTGACACTACTCGTACCATCATCCGTTTAGCATACTGAGTTCTTATCTAACTAAACCACAAACTGTAGTTTAGTCTGGTAGAAAGTAAACACGTCCAAACAATTAAAATGATTACTAAATATGAATACTAGGAAGAGTATTAATATTAAAAAAGAGGAGCGGTTGGTTTGGACAGCATGTCCGTGGTTATATTCATCTTAATATCCATCCCTAAATCTTTCCTTCAGTCTCTAAAATTTTAAGATTTTTTTCATCACTCTCGCAGTTGCTGAAAAGAAATAAAATTCGCAAATTCCGAGGATAGGGAGAGGGGGGAAGTTCTGGCGTTCAGATGACCTCTGCTTAAGACTTGAATATAATAAAAATTATACGATACACTCAACACTAGTTCCGTTCGTTCCATGAAACGTTTCGTATCGGATTATTTTCTTTTCATATCGGACTGTGCACTGGCAACCTAATCAGGTGCAGGCCGTCAGAATGTTATCTCTCTATAACTCACTATAATTACGATCAAAATTTACAGCGATTAAGTAAAACCAGAAGTCGGGCAAGTGATCTTGTGTCCAGACCCCGGAGACTGGCTGAGGCTCCCGTCACTCCAGTGCGCTGCAAGTCGCCCCGAGGCATGTCCGGGACGTCGACCGCGCTGGACAACATGCTGTACATTCCTCTGTAATAACCGCCGTGAAATCAGGCCTCTCACCTGTCGCCATTACCCGCCGCCTCGTCGGGGGTGGGCTTTTCCTCGGCAGCTGCTACCTGATCAGAATGTCATCATTAGCCATTTAGAGAGGGCGCACAAATATATTATGTAGAGAAGTTTGGGTGTAAGTCCCAAGATGACGTATTAATATGTTAAATGAAACTTTGTAGGTAATGGAGGAGATGTCAGTAATGGTTATAATAAATTCTTTTGTTTTCTGGAAAAAGACTAAAGAAGTTAACTAGACAAATCAGTAAATAAATCAAAATATTGTACGTGAGTTATTTAAAAAGGAATTACTATATCAAAAAATAAAATAAATAATATTACTGACAGCAATAAGGTAAATAAAGATTGATTTATAAAGCAAGACAGAAAAAATATTTCAATTTTCAACACTAAATTTCTTAGAAGTGGCCATGTATATAAACATGAGTTCTGAAGTATAATCAGTAAACAGTCCTATATCGAAACACTATGGAATGGTTATTTAAATCAATAAAAAGTCATTTTGTTGATGGGTTAACAGAAAAGTTGGCTTGGTTTTAGGCTTTCGTGGCTTAGTGGTTATGATTGGTTTCTGCCAGTGGAAGGATTTCTATCCCATAATAAGCGGAGGATTTTTTTTTTTTTTTTTATAAGGATTCTCATTAGGGGCTGAGTTGCTAGTCAAAGGTGGAGATAGCAGATTTTCCCTGAACAGATTACGGTTTATCCCTCTCGCAGTGTTGCCAAATTTTGGCAGGAACCGCTTAATATAATAAATAAAAAAAAATAAAAAAATTACAGTTCAGAATATTTACAGACACATAAGAAGAAACACAAAAGAAGATGTATACGCTATGAGCGTATATACATCTCTAGTAATACAAGAAGAAGGGTGTGAAGATATTTCCGTGCCTGTTTAAAAAGAAAATGCATACATTCAACGGCCACTGCAACTGAAAATTCCAGAAGTTAAGGGTACTCCTGAAATTTATAAGTTCGGAAGTAATAGAGGAACGTAGTTCGAAAGGTTGAGGCACACTAGTCCAAATCAACGTTTCGGTTTTGAATGTCATATTTTTATCGTGTTCTGAGCCGATATGGCACATTTCTCTGGTACACGAAGTTATACAAGAAGCGGAGTTAAGAAAAACAAAGTTGTCTTCAAACCATGAATGGCTAGGAAGAAGAAAGATGTATGTAGTTATGATTTACAATGCTATGTAACAAAAAAAGTTTATATTTAACTATTTCTTATATGTATTTGTATGCTGAATCCAACGATGCTATTGGTTTTTTTATAGTGTCAATATTTAGTAGCAACTGAAGATTTTATATTTTTGCAATATTTATATACAGTATATTATTTGTAAAATAATACTGATTATTGATTTTCAATTGATGTTATTTTTAATTGTGTTCAATTCATTTTTAATTATTTTTTACTGTAATGTAAGATTTTCGATTTTTTTCGTTTTAATTGCTGGAGTGTTTCCTACGGAAGTGTTCTATATTGAAGTAAACTTCTCTTATTATTTTACAAATATTGATATCAACGTTGAATGTATTGAGCATTACAGCTCTGGTTTATACTATCAAACACAGTATATTATATAAAAACCGTACTAACACTGTGATATATGAGAGCCTATAATATTCGTATAATAGTAATAATTAATTGTTTATTATTATTTTTTTTTTCCAGTTTGCTATGACTACTAAACGAAGGTTTAAGTTATCTACGGACTCGTACTGCTATGTTTGTAGGTATTATATAGGTCCGAAGCAGGTCAAGCATAACATCCTTAGTGGCACCAAGATTTGCAGTGTATATGAGGCCTATTTTGAAATGCCTATGAAGCAAGTTGTGGGCACCTCATTTCTACTGTGATAGTCGTGAATCAACATTAGGGTTACGGTTTCGCGGGTCACATGTCAATGCCGTTTGCTGCATCTCGAATATGGAGGGAGAGGCACCCAACCATAATGACAGCTGCTACTTTTGTATGGTGCATATATCAAAATTTAAAAAGTCGCTCATCGAAAGTTGTTTATCTCAACATACCATCCTCTGTTGTTCCGGTTCCACACAATGAAGATCTGCTAACTTTCAACCAACCTTCCAGAGGAAAGTCTTCAAAACTGGATGATGAATCTGTCCAGATAATTGCAATTCACCTGAGAAGGGTGATCAAGTAAAGCACTACATTTCCATAATCAGTAAGAATTTGATGACTTAGTGAGGGACTTGGGTCTAGCCTAAACTAGTGCAGAGCATCTCGTTTACAAGGTCGAGCGAGACCTCCACAATCAAAAAAAGACGTTACTTATGCACGTTTTTATTGTTTCAGAATCCTTGCACTCTGGTAAAAAAATGGTCAATCAAACTCCATTCCTTAGTCAATCAAACTCCACTCCTTTTTTCAGACAAAATATGAGCGATGCTAGCAAAGAACATCATAGGAAGAGAGAGAGAGAGAGAGAGAGAGAGAGAGAGAGAGAGAGAGAGAGAGAGAGAGAGAGAGAGAGAGAGATTCTACCAGGACATGCATTCAATAGAGAAGAGGTACTAAGCAAGGTAGGAATGAAGCTATGATGAGCAACTATATCTGATTCTTGGTTTGGGATAATCACACTGACCACAAAAGACAAGCATATTCAAATGTAAATTTTTAAGGATTTCTTCTTTTTTTCTTTGATTAACTAGAGTAAGTTTCTACTTTTTAATTAATGATTTTTAGCTTGTTTACTTCTAGAAAAGTAAACATTGTTAATAAATCTGATATAGTATTATTACAAAAAACACAAATTATAACTTGCAAAAAAAAAAACAAAAAGACACAAACTGATATTATTAGTCACCGTTCCATCACCATACTCACCACTCCTGCTAAATCTTTGAAAAGTAAATTTTCTAATATCACAGTGCCTATTTTAAACCTTATAAAAATTTGTGCTTTTTATCAATACAGTTTTCTTCTTAAAAAATCCACCCTGTCAAATTTTTCTGAAGAATAGTAAACAGCCTATATTAATTCTCAGTTCCTCTATAAATCCCATGCGTTTGCTTCTTTTTATTCCGAGTTTATTCTCTTTAAACTTATGTTATAAGCCTAAGTCTATCACTACCTATACTACATGTCACTTCACTTCAATCTGAACAACCGCTTAGTAATCGCTATTTATCAGTAGCCATTGAAGGCTAAGTTTCTTCATTTCACTGCATTCTACAAGGTTGTCCTTCAGGTCTTCTTTTAAATATAGTATATCTAAACTCTTTTTTTTTTTTCTCCGTATTATTCCACTCTGTCAACATCTAGTTGCAAATGCTCAGACATGACTTGAAGCTTCAAGTCATTTTCTAACGACAGAGAACTTTTAACTTTTTCTTGAAAAAAAAAAAAAAATCAATTCTCTCTTTTTCTCTCTCTCTCTCTCTCTCTCTCTCTCTCTCTCTCTCTCTCTCTCTCTCTCTCTCTCTCTCTCTCTCGCACGCACGCACGCACACAATCTTGAGCGCATTCAATCAAACTGACTTGATTTTTGACTTCATTCAACCAAACTGACTTGATTTTTGACTTGATTCAACCAAACTGTCTTGATTTTTGACTTGATTCAACCAAACTGTCTTGATTTTTGTGCTTCTGAAATAGTCTCGTGTACCATCAGCATGGCTATGAATCTCTGTCATTTTATTAGACTTTGCTTTGCTCCATGATACCCCTTTTCGTTCCTTTACAATTTCATCAATAATAACAGAATTCACATAATTTTTGCGCAAAAGCCCTTTCATAGCACTGAGTATTAATATTAGGCATAATTTTTATCGCTCTCTGCTTGTTCTTTGCACAAACTAGTTAGCAGCTTCCACTTTTTGTAATAAATATCATCTTGACTTCGATATCATTTCATTGATAAAAAAAAAAATTACCTTGTTCATTGTTTTTATTTATTTAAAACTGAACAGGCCTCTAGTTCTGGGCTCCATAGATAAACAATAAAGAATACAGTTCAACCGGAAAAACGGTAACTAAGTACTTTTTTTATTAGTACTGTAATGTTAATACTATGATTTTTACTACCATTAACATATCAGCTGTTTGCAGTCACTTTTTATGCATAGATTTCGAAAATAATTTTTAAAATTTCACGTCACATCACAATTTTTCCATATGCAAGTTTTTGTGTTTACCCATAATATAAATAAATTTTCTGTTTATACTCCGGGACGACCACACCTGTCAGAGGAATTCTCAAGGTAGAATACAAGAAATAGCACCGTATTCAGCAGCCACGGGCTTGAACCCGAATCATTCAAAGAACGTGCACTTATGCACCAGGGTGCTTCACCACTCGGCTACGGCGGCCTTCCTCATCTTACTACAATTTAGGGAAGTATAAATAACACTAATCTGTTATTGCCTGCAAATAATAATGGTTACATGTGCCCAAAGATGGCAGCAATGTTGGAAAAGGTTAACATGTTCAGCCTTGTCTGTCTACCTCCCACCTATCTTTCAGTAACGGAAAAACAGTTGTAGTGTGAGTACGAGTACAGTTTATCTGCGCATCCATTGCATATTATTCGTTTCTTCTGGTTTTTGCTTAGCAGTGTATTGTTAAAATATCAATCAGAAGAAAAGGAAGCGTTTGATCACCCTCTAGATTTCTGCTACGGTTACAAAATGTAATCCGAAGAAAATATACAGTATTACTAAATGTTCATATTCTTTGTTTTAACTAGGAAAATTAAAACCATGTATTTTGCTCTTCCTGTGGTGTTGCGAGAACGGCGCAACCACATCGATGATTGCTATTTCTGTAATGATAGGATGTCCAGAAATAGCAAGCAAAGCATGAGATAACCTAAAATCATATTATTATTATTTTTACCTCATATTATTTCTCCCTGATTGGGGGGTCCACCTCGTGACAGGTATTGCTACCAAGTACACAGGGTGGTTGTTGTTATATCTGGTGTTACTGTTGGTCGAGGAACTTTCTGATTATCCTACAGGTATTCAGGATTGCGACTTTCTGGAGTTCTTTGTAGGTGTTCGCTGAGAGACCTATTGCTGCTAGGCTGCTATGTAAGGTCTTTGGAATTATACCTGTGGTTGACACGATGATCGGGATGGTCGTTACTTGCTGAATATGCCACATCTCTTTGATCTCCTGTCTTAGGTTCGTGTACTTCCTGATTTTTTCCCCATGAGTTTTCTGCAAGTTTCCAGTATTGGGTACTGCTATGTCAATCAGATAGGTAGCCTTTTCCTTCTTGTCCACAAGGGTTATGTCCGGTCCATTGTGCAGGATTGTCCTATCCGTTATTATGGAGCGGTCCCAGTGCAGCTTGTGGGTTGAGGTCTCTAGTACTGCCTTGGGTTCGTACTTGTAGTACGGTACACTTTCTTCGATCAATTGGTATTTCCTTGCAAGCTTCTGATGTATTATCCTGGCTACGCAGTCTATGAGTCTATCCTGTCTATGAGTGTACTCAGTCTGGGTGATCACCTTGCATCCCGCGGTGATGTGTTGGATCGTTTCTGAGGCCAGGTGGCATCGTCGACATGTGTCATCGAACACTCCGGGCTACTTGACAATATATTTTCTATAGTTCCTGGTGTTGATTACCTGGTCTTGGATGGCGAGCATGAATTCAGTCTCGGGGAAGAGCGTCCCGCTCGTGAGCCACGCATTGGAAGCAATTTTATCTATGTGATCTTGATGGAGATCATTGTAGTGTCTGCCATGGAGTGTCTTCTCTGCCTATCTTTCTAGCTTCGTTTGTGCCTCCTGGGAGGACTCCTCGGGAAGTTGAGTGGGGTATACCGCTTGACTATCTTCCTTATGGCCTGCTGGAGTGCTGCTGTGTGTTTCTAGAAGTAATCCTTCAGGTTAACTATCGCTGTCTTCTGTTGCTCAATGAGATCTATCTCATCATATTTCCGAGCAGTTGTCAGTCTCTCCACGGCAGATTTCGAGTGGTGTTGGCGGCTCTTGGTCATCATTGTCCTTGTCTTTCACATGATATCTTCCAGCTCGGTGTTAGTCCAATCTATGACCCCCGAAGGAGTATGTTAGCACTGGGACTGCATAGGTGTTTATGGCTTTAACTGTGTTCCCTCCGTTCATCTTTGCTTTCAGCAGGCTTCTGAGTCTCTGATGGTATTTTTCGGTCAGGCAGGCCTTAATTTCCTTGTGCTGTACTGTTGAGCCTGCATCATCCCCAAGTATTTGTAGGCTTCTCCCTCTGCCATGGCTTCGATCTCTTTACCAGTCTGCAGCTGGTAGTTTCGGTTGACTAATTTTCCCTGGTGCAATCCGTGGGTCTTGCATTTGTCTAGACCAAATTCCATCCTAATATCATTGCTGAATTCTTCGGTGATCTGGTGGAGTAGTTGCTGAAGGTGCTTCTCGGTTTCCGCGTAGAGCTTGATGACATCCATGTACATCAGGTGGGTGAGGGTGTACAGGTTCTTCCTTCCTTCTTTGAGGTTATATCCGTACTTGCTACTGTTGAGCATGGTGATAGCGGGTTAAGTGCTAGACAGAACCGCAATGGGCTCAGGGCATCTCCCTGAAAGATTCCTCTCCTGATGGGGATTGGCTTGGTTGTGATGTTTTCGACCTTAATGGTGGTACTCCATTTTGCCATCGTTTTTTCTAGGAAGTTTGTCACTATGGGATTATTATTATTATTATTATTATTATTATTATTAGCCATTTGGTGCAAGGAAGCCTGAGGCTTTTGCTGCACCAGCCAAAAAAGATTTCTGAGTTACCCTGAGAGAGAGAGAGAGAGAGAGAGAGAGAGAGAGAGAGAGAGAGAGAGAGAGAGAGAGAGAGAGTCAGAAGAGAAGTAAAAGGGAATCGCTCATCAAGAAAGAGAAGAATGATGATATCCAGCTCAGGACCCTAGGTATGCTAAGCCCACACTCACCAGATGTGAGCCCCATGCAATAAGACCTGTTCCATAACTGCCGATACCAGATCCCCCCAATATCATAAAGCCTTCTGCATAAAGGAAGCAATGATGAATATATTGAGGATTCTTGTGTTGCGGACTTTGCTGGACCAGCAACAGAGTTGCACTACCAACTAGATATTAAGGCCCCGCACTTAATTGAGCAAAAGAATTTAAATGACTTAGTTCGTGATTTAAACTTATCTAAATCAATCAGATTTCCTTGATTCTAGGCTACAACGGTGGAAGTTACTTGAAGTAGGAAATAAAATTACAGTATATTGAAAATGTCAAAATATTTCGTTGTGGAAGATGGTATGTTGTTGTTGTTATTTGGTTTTTAGGAGCATTAGCAACTAAGGCCATATTGCTCCGGGATATGCGGTGGTCATTCCCTGACCTTTCCGCATCCTCTATATTTGGTGGTGACGGGCTTGAACCCCGGTCTAATCAAGAAGCGTGTGCTACGCACTGCTGCTCCTTCCCACCTGGCTACGGAGGCGCCTGGAAGATGGTATGTGTTTCTGTAATGTTATTAGGGTTCTTCTGAACGAACACATTTCTAGGCATTGAACACAATCCTGATGAATGGAACATATTTACCGATGCCTCAAAATTAAGTTTAAAAGCAGTTTTGCTGCACAACTGAAATTCAATCCCATCAGTTCCTGTACATCATGCTGTTGGCTTGAAAGAAACATATGAAAATATATCCAAGTTCCTGAGTTCAATAAAGTACCATGACTTTGCTTGGAAGGTCTGCGGATAATCTTAAAAAAATTGGATTACTCACTGCTCTACAGGGAGGTTTCACACAATACTACTGTTTTCCATGTTTTTGTGAAGCAGTCGTGCAACAGAAACACATTATACTGTACAGAAATGAGAAAAAAAATAGGAATATTTTCCAGGGAGAAATAATATAAAAATGATCCGTTGGTTGAACCAAAAAAAGGTTCTTCTTCCACCTTTATATAAAGCTTCTATTAACGAAGAATTTTTTAAGGCTATGGATAAAAAAGAAAGTGGATTCTGCTACCTAAGATGAAGTGTTTCCCAATTTAACAGATGCAAAACTGAAAGAAGGAATTTTCATTGGGCCTCAAATAAAGAAACTCCTCAAATAGGATGCATTTGAAACAAAGTTATAGGGTACTGAACGGCCAGCTTGGCGATCATTTAAAGAAGTTATGCATGGACCTTGGAAGAAGGAAAGAAGATAATTACAAATCTCTGCAATTACATAATTACAGTTTGCTGCAGTGTTATAAAGATATGCACTGCCGAACGTCTTTTAACATTCATTTTGGAATTTAGGAAATGTAAGTGATGAGAAAGTGGAACGCTTTCATCAGGAAAATATTCACGATGGAAAAGTGGTACCAAGGTCAGCGTTTGTATAACGCCTGGAAACTACTTTGACTTACGCAGAAGTATTTTGTTATAATCTCAAACACAATTTCAATGCCTAACTTATTATACTTTATTTTTCTAGAAAAAAAAAAACAGTTTGTAAGAAAAAAACTTATTAAAAATTAGTACTTCGTCTTTATCATGAAAGGGTAACAATACTTGAAATTTTCTAATGATAACTTTGTTGCTGCATAATTTTTGCTTACAGTTACTCTAGTTGTGATCGATAGACCGTAAATAAAAAAAAAAAAGGATCATATATTATAAACTATTTATGAGATCCTGCTTGCCGTTATACCGTTGTATTTGCTCGTTGTATTCGCTCGTTGTGCTTGCCGTTGTATTTGCTCATTCGCCTGGTTCGCCATCGCTGCACTAGAGTACCCAACCAATTATGTTTATTAGCCATTCTAGTGGATAAGAAAATTTATTCCTCCGGTTGCTGTATTTAAGAGATCAAATATTTTAAAAATATTTAAAACTGTAGAAAATATGAATGGTATTCATTTCATCCGAAAGTATGATAAGCACGTACAAATATTATTAAACCATTTACAGTCTACAGAGTATTTTAATTGTTTTTAGAATCAATAAAATGTTTGACTAATATGAAATACCTGCAGTTAGTTTTATGACCTATCTAATGTGTAATACCTCTGAAGTTCGAAGATTTTTAATTGGATTCTTATTTATTGACATTCATATTTCTATGAAAGTCTTTTTACATTACAATCAATATTTTTATTTCCTGTTTTCTTCAGAGTAATGTATATTACTTGTATATTTGAGGAATACTAATCAGATTGTTAATAATTACCTGTCAAGTTAAATTATAAAACACTGTTTCTTATTGTGTCAAGAAGTAACTGTCTTTATGATAGATGGTATCAACTAGTTTATTAAAAAAAAAAAAAAAATCAAATCACGATATATCTCTCTCTCTCTCTCTCTCTCTCTCTCTCTCTTTCTGGTAAAATGCGATAGCAGAAATAAATGGGAGAATTAGTTTCTTCTATCTGTTGAATACATAATCCATGAATGCAGCTTATTTTCTTCCCTCCAGCTATTCCTATTATATGATGAAGATTCATATAATAGGAATGACTGATGTAATTTCGGATAAGTCAAACAGTTCTTGTTTGAACTGCCCAGTTAAAAATAATGAAACTGTTTTTAAGAGTCCTGCAGTTAAGCTATGATTTTAAGTATTGCGAATATTTTTAGAATATTGCTTATTACAGAGTTCATACGGTATTAGAATAAGCACAAGTGGTCGTTCGCTTTATACTTCGGCACGGCCACTAGAGTCAGAGGAGTTCACAATTAATCGTATGGACAATGAATACAAATGTTAATCGTATTCACATAGTCCATTCAAACGTGTGTGCTGCTGCACCCTTTCGCTTGACCACACGGCTACTACTTATAATATTCCTTTTTTTATTTTTTAAAACTACTATTAAATTATGATGGCTTTTCGCAAAGTGGATAACAAAAAAATAACTCAACATGTCATTTACATTATATTATACACTTCAAACTTGTGTACTTGTAGAAAGAAATTACGAAGTAACACATGAAGATGCGATATCAGCAATATTGCCTGGTGATGCCAATGAACGCGTGTAATTTCTATCTCTATAGTTCAGAGAGTTCGCCGAAATCTAGTTTATACACTTAACTTGGGCAGTGTAGGCTTTGGGGTGAAGAATAATGACGATATTATTTATTTTTATTTATAATAAAAATAAGCAAGCAAATAATAATTTCGGAGACATCTTATTTTCTCTCTTAAGATCAAAAAAGGAACAAATTGTGCATTTTTAAGTGAAAGTAGACATAATAGAGCATGCTGAATCAGGTGATTCAAATATCTAACGCATGTATAGCAGGCATTCCACAAGACCTACTAAAAGTGGTTATTTGTTTTCATGATTAGTTTTCTATTTTTATTGCTAAATTCATTGCATAAGCTAAGAATATGCTACTTATAGCATATAATTTTAATTTTTAATTTAAGTGGTGTTAATTTGTGTCGAACCATGTTTAGGAATTTCTCATTCTGAATTTACTTGAATCACAAATAATATCGGCTTAAAATAATGCAGTGTTGCACACAATACACTGTATGTGATTCCAGCTGTTTTTCACAGCTTTCAGACACCGCTTTATTTAGCACAAAATGCATAACTCGGTGACAGTCATCACTTTCAGGAACTAATTAATGACGATATGCCATGTATACGCCTGTATAAATAATAATATACATTATATATATTAACAATGCAAAGTAATATAATGATTAAGTTGTTTCAAATTATATGTACTCGTAGTACTTCGTAAGTTCTCGCTTCGTTAACTCCCTAATCTGAAAAATTGAAGTTGCATCACTTGAACATGCTGGGAACTTTTCTCCTTTAATTAAAGTGGGTGGCATCGCATAAAAAAAAAAAAAATCGCATATAGCTATGTGTTCATGGTTTTCAAGGGTAATTCTGAATTACTATTATAAATAACTAATATGAAGTGACTGTCCTTGGAGCCACAACCGGCAAGCTGTGTTCTGTTGTAGAGGAAACACCAAGTAAAGATATCGCTGCTTTGGGGGCAGGCAGTCAGTCTTGAAAGAAAAATGCACCAATAATGTTTAGACGTAATAAACGCCCTATCAACCATATGAACCACATAATCCTTTCAAAGTATTCTCACAATACCAGCAATTCACTGTATAGCAGTCAAGATAACCTACTGCTTGACAGTAGTAATTAACGTATCTCGAAAGTAAAGTTCGTTGCTCATTAGCGTCAGTTAGAGCCACAAATAAAATAACTGGCTAGAACTATTCTCCATGAGATTATGATGACAAAAGTCTGGTTAGGGGCGGAAAGATAGCCACTTTCAAAATTTATCGTAACAAATGGATGAGGGTTACGAAGTCTGAAACAATAATGCTTTCTTTCTTTCTCTTTGTTTTCTGCGGTTCGAAGAATCTCTCTCTCTCTCTCTCCCCCCCTCACTCCCTCCCCATCTCTTCTCTGTGTTTATATGTCGCGCGCGCCACAGTAGTTCTGCGGTAGAGCTATTCCATGAATCAATGGTAGCCAGAAGCAATGTGACGGATCCCCGCTCGTACCTGAGGTGTGTCATAAAGCAGTATAGGTCGCATACCATGATGGCTAATGATAGTAGAAGGTTCCGGTGCTAATAATATTACCTAGTGGAAGTTTGACGTCAATTTTAAATAATATTGAACGCAACACATATTACCAATTAAACAGAAAATGGCATACAAAAGCAATGTAAATGAACGTATAATGATATTCGCTGTTGTAATGACTGTTTAATGTAAAATTTCTAAAATGTCATCTTAAACATGCGCAATCAATCAACATAACATGAGCACAATTTTCAAAGCAATACCTTGCTTTGAAAGGAGGAGAGATGTCCTTTATGCAAGAACATGAATAATTAAATCTTTTTTTCGCTCTTTTAAGGTTACACAGCTCGAAATAAAAATAAAAAGATTACAGCAAGACAAATCTGAGATAAGCCTGCTGTTAATTAACGATTAAAAAAAAATAATACGCTTGGCTTCTCTGGAGTGTTTCATGCAGACTGCAAACGGCCAGCTAAGGTAAAAATTAGGTCGCCACTCGAACACATGGAATTTAAAGTAGCCAAAAGTACAAGCTTCTGTCACCTGTCGCATAAACGAGCTAAATGAAGGATCAAAACTATTTACGATAAGAAAATTTCAGTTAAATCCAAAGATTAATTATCGAAGGTGGATGTGATCTTAATTGCTCTCTCGTGGGCAGAACATAGCCTGGGTGTGTACAATAGTGCAGGGCTCTTCATCGCCTGGTGCCATGAAGCACTCATAATCCCTTAACAGCGAAAACATGGTTTGAGGAAAATATCTGAATTTCAAAGCTTTTGGTTTTTATTTATCTATTTATTTATTTTATTCGTTTAAATCAATCTGATGTACACTTTTACCTGAAACAGAAGAACAGTTACCTGCGTGTGAAAGGCATCCCATGTATTACGAAATATGCGAAGCGTTCGGTACTTCAGGTTATTAGAAATTTCGATGTTATGAATATACAGTACAGTACTTGTATTACTGATGAATTAGCATCTCTTGCCTCCAAAATATTTTATGGGATTCTCTTCTATAACAATAAAGAAAATATGACTAAGTTTTACTTGTAAGCTTGTAGTTTTACTTGGTCATAGCAAACAACACAACTATGTTTAAAACCGAGCAATAAAAACGATTTCTCGTTATCCTGAAATGCGGTCTTCCTAGACTCGTGAGCTGAAGTTATAAAAAAAACTCCCGCTGGGAGAATTGTTATGTAAAATACTATTCTCTTAATGGGAGGAAATAGTGTTTATAAAAATTTAAAATTAGTATTGTACTGTAACTTAATAATTTCAATACTTCTGTAGGAAGAGTAAAAAATCCGAAGAACTTTCTTCAAGAATTATTTATGTTCTAATTCAGAAGTGTGAACACACAGTCAACTGCTACAAAAAAGTTCGACTGCAAGACCACCAAGTTGAACTACGAAAACAACTATTCTACATATTTGTCTTAACGAACATATTTTAGACATACTACGGTTTTATAAATTTTTCAAATTACATTGGAGTACATGCAGAATTAAAAAGTGCTCAAGTTAATAATTTGTTTGTTAGGAGCATTAGCAACTAAGGCCATATTGCTCCGGGGATCTGCGGTAGTCATTCACTGACCTTTCTGCATCCTCCGTATTTGGTGGTCACGGGCTCGAACCCCGGTCTAATCAAGAGGCGTGTGTTACGCCCTGCTGCTCTTGCCCACCTGGCTACGGAGGCGCCAAGTTAATAGTTGCAAATATATGAATTCGCGTAGTAGAAATCACTGTGACCCATTTTTAGGGTCCCATTCTTTCTTTACATCGTAACATACTTTCTTATTTAGCGAAGAAATACAAGGACTGTTTCATAATCACAAATGTTCGTTGTTATTAATCATTAACTCGAGAGATGTTCAAAATATTTTGCGACTCCGGTATAAATAGAATAGTTTTTAATTTTTAAATAGGATAGTTTTTAATTTTTAAATAAGACAGTTTTTAATTCTTATATTTAAAAGTTTAGAAGGTTTAAATATAAGAATAATATAATTATATTTATGTAAATAATATATGCAAAAATATGAATTTTTCAACTTACAGTATTTGATGAAAATTTTAATTTTAGTTTTCTCTGGGAAACAGATTAATGGCAGTCTCAAAGCAAGAGTTTATTTCGAACAATGATCAAATTTTTTGTCCAGAATAGCGGCGAAACTATCATACCATCAGATTAGCCACCGTTTTGGGGGTTAAAGATTCGGGGGGGGGACGGCCGGTATAGAACAGTTATTAAAGAACACTTGAGCTGGGTGGCGTTCAAAAATCTCGCGGGAGGATCGAGAATTTGTAATGCTTCCGATTCGGAAAAGAAACAATCCAAAGAAAATTCGTGAACACATGATGAATGTTTACAAATGGCCGAAAATCTATTGAAGACGACCAGAAGTGTGGAAGACCGTCTGGTTGTGTCATTAATAGCGTAAAATAAAATATATGATTCATGAGTATCTACTGTACACCTGTCTAAAGTAGTTGCAGAAGGATCTCACAACACTTAACTGAACATAATCGCCAACGTCATCTATGCTTTTATCTCTTTTCAAACGATCCAGAAGAATATATTTAGGATTGCTACTGGTGATGAGACATGAATCCCATCACTGGGATTCCCAAAAACAAAAGTACAGTACAATCAAAACAATGGACGTGTACATGACTCTCCCCGAAAAAAAATTTCCTATGCAACCAACAAGAAACAAAATTATTCCTTATAGCCATGACTTCTGGGTTTTGAGGGAATATTATTAGTTGATTATTTACCAAAGGGTGCCACAACGAACAGCGATTACTATGCTCAATTAGGCTGTGTTTACACGAGCGGCAATGAAGCGGATGCGGCAGTGTTTATTGCCCAAAGCAACCAAGAAAACCAAAGAGTTTTGAAAGTTTTACTAGTTGGTTGTGATAATAAGCACTGCCGCATCCGCATCAGTGCCGCTTTTGTGAACGAAGTCTTAATGTTTAGATTGCGGAATTCTATAAAATATAAATGACGGGGAAAATTGACAACAAAAGGTGTTTTGCTTTTTCACGACAATGCATCTATTAACAAGTAAAAAGTTTATTCAGCATACACTTAAAGACTGCCGTTATGAGCAGTTAAACTCCTACCCCACAGTCCACCAGTTCAGCCACCAGTTCAGCCTCTTGTTCAGAAATCTTTAATTTCTATTTGAACATATTTTCAGATGGTAATGCAGTCAAGGCAGATGTCAATTATTTGAAGAGCAAATTTCAGAATTTTATTAAAATTTTAATATTTAATATAAACTTTTTAAATGTATTTCCTGGAGAAATTTAATTCTGCAGGAAAATAGAACAATTTCAGTGAAGTAAAAGGATGTAAAATTAAAAAATAAAATTATAACTGAAAAACAGTACTTCCCTCCCCCCTTTTTAATACCAGAGTTTGTAAAACTTTTTTGAATGCCCTTCAATCCGCACAGATCCCATTTGGGAAAATGCTACTACCAAAGCGAATCTCATGTCTACATGAGATTAAAAATATTATAGTTTGGGCATTTCAAGTCTGGCTATTTCAGCTACATACTACCAATATAGAATACAGAGAGCTGTCTAAAGTGAAGAGCTGTGTTTGAGAAAAAATTATTATGGGAAATAAAAGTGACCTTCTCTTTGAGATAAGCCAAAATGAAGGAATACATAACTATGGCACCGCGTTATCTGCGTCTGTAGCTTAGCGAGCCATGGTGGTTATGAAATACGGGTTTAAGTAAATGGCTAAATGGTGATAGGTACAGGCTGTCAGTTTTCCAACATGGCAGATAGAGGAAGTGTAACTGGAAGATAGTAGGAAATAACCCCCCTGGGAAACGTTTTCCCGTCACTCAGAATGCAGCAAAGAGGGTAGTATGCAGCAAGAAGAATTAAGAAGCCGAAGCTAGGGTTTTAACAACTTAAATCCAAGTCATGTTATTAGAAGCATAAGTAGCACCTAATGTTCTGTATGATCTTATTTTAGACGTGGATTCATTTGCTATAAAAAAAAAAAAAAAAAAATGCGTACCATCACAGAGTTGAAAACACTGTAATTTTATAAATCCTTTAAATCGGTACTGCATAATATTTTATTTTTGTGTTTTTCTTGTGGTTAGTCTCACATTTGCAAATTGAATTATGTTTCCGGGCTGCACAGATAACATTATAGAACCTAAACTCAAGTTACGCTGCACAGATTCAGCTGCATTTATCAGTTGTTATCGGCTGAAGCTACTTAATGATCTTTGTATCTAAAGGGATTATTTTTTGTTAAGTATAGATTACAACAGCAAGTAAAAATGTAGCCAGTATATTTAAAATCTTGAAGCTCGGAGAATTTTATATAAAAGTAAACTAATATTTTTGTGTGGGAGTAGGAGTAAACTTTTAACTTGCTGTTATCATAAGCATTTATTTAATTTCCAACCAAGGAAATAGATGAATCGTTCTAACAACCTTACGACTGGATATATCGCATTTTGCATGACAACTTTATAGCTGCAAACAATTTTTTTATACCTTCACTATATACACTGTTAAGATAAATTCCAAATATAACCGCTCGTCCCAAAGCTTGACAGAAAACAACAACAAAAAAAAAAAGGTGGACCTGTCATCAATTTATTTCCTTAATCCCCTTATATTCGATAGTTTTACAAAACAGAAATTAATGTCATTTTATCCATTAATGGGTAATATGTAAATTAAGAAAAGAAGTGGTACCTTACCTTTAAGATGCATGTTCCTACTTTCTCATTTTCTGGAACAGTAGCATTATAAAAACTCTGGTCAAATATGGGCTCATTGTCGTTAACATCGCTAATAGTAACAACTATTGTAGCACTAGATGACAACGGGGGTGTCCCACTATCGGTAGCCATTACGGTAATCTGTGGAATAGGATCAGTCTCACAATCTATGTGGGTCTTTGTAGTAATAAGTCCTGTTTTGCTATCGATCTGGAACCACTGGGAATGCGTTTCTGGTGTATCTTTGATGGAATATGTAATCAGCGAATTATTGCCTTCGTCACGGTCTACTGCTGCTAACTGAAACACTGATGTTCCCGGATCCGCTACTTCCAAGACATTTGCATAATAGACAGTATGGTCAAACTCAGGAGTGTTGTCGTTGGTATCAGTAATGCAGAGCTCAAACGTTCGGGAGGCATTGAGTGGTGGATTACCCTGGTCTGTGGCTGTAACGACCATGGTGTAGTTTGGTTTTGCTTCTCTGTCTAGTGGGTGAGATACTATTACCAAATATATGATACTATCCTGCGTTGTTAGACCAAAATGACCATCCCCACCCTGAAGAGTAACATTGACATTCGCATATTCCTCTTTGGAGTCGGGATCATTTACACTAATCCTTGCTACAAACTCCCCAGGGCGAGCATCCTCCGATATTTTGGGAGAAGCGTCTTCACTTAGAAAGATGAGATTGATAGTTGGCTGGTTGTCATTGACATCAGTGACACGAATAGATACGAATGCAGTAGTTTCTAATGGCTGTACTCCATTGTCACGTGCTACTACAACAAGCTCATGAACATCTTTAGACTCGAAATCCAAAGGCTTGTTGACAGATATAACGCCTGTCTTTGGATCGATAGAAAACTTATTTTCGCGATCACTCTGCCTTCTGTTAATTGAATACGTAATTCGGCCATTCTCTCCTGCATCCGTATCAGTGGCAAAAACCCGAAGGATACTCGTGCTTACAGTAGCGTTTTCTGCTACGGTCGCAAAATATCGGCTTTGATTGAAAATTGGTTGATTATCGTTGACATCTTGGATAGTGATATTAACTGTCATAGATCCTTTCAGAGGTGGCGTTCCTCCATCGTAAGCATCTATAACCAAGCTGTAGAAAGGTGTTGTTTCACGATCTAAAAACCCGTTGATTTGTAAATCCAGATATAAGACATCGTCCCTCTCTCGATGAGACGACAGGCGAAAAGCATTATTGGAATTACCGGATACTATTTCATACCTCTGTGTGTTAAAAATTCCGAGATCCCGGTCTTTGGCAGGATTTAGCGTTCTTTTCATGTCTCTAGGAGTATTTTCTGGGAATTCAATGGACATAAACAAAGTAGGAAATTTAGGAGCATTATCATTCTCATCTCGCACCTTAATTACAACCCGAATATTCTCTCCACTCAAAGGAATGGCCACGAAAGAATAGTAACTTCGAACTTCCCTGTCCAGAACAATATTTGTCCTGATTTCTCCGGTAGATTGATCGACATGTAGATCAGAATCTACTGCGCTTCCTGGTACAGGAACAATTAAATACGGAGGTGGTGGTGGTTTGGGGAGACCTTGTTTATTTTGACCAATATATCCGATAGTAGTCCCAGTTTTTAAACCTTCTGATATTTCAAATTCTTGAAGATATTCGCCGCGACTACACCATGTCACTGCAGCTACAAGAAAAAGAATGGGAAGGCTTCTAGTCCTCGGGCCGCCCATCATTACAGATGAGATGTGAAGAGCTTTAATATCCAGCCCATATATATATATAGTGGCATCTACTCCTTACAACACTGGCAGGAACTCCTGGAATGTATGAAACGCATGCCGTTGAAACACATTTTGATAGATTTGCTTCCAGCTGTTCTGACTCTGTAAATAAACCGAAGTAATATTAGTTTTATAGAAACAAAGTCATTTTATAAAATTGTTTTTACAATATTACTGGAGGTATAAATTACAAACTGAATTTATAAATTAGAAACTAAATTATAACTAACTTGTTATATTGTGTGTTATGAGCACACAAAACAAACAAGTTAGTTAACGTACGGAATGCATTACATTTCAGGCGCGTCCAATTTTTTTCTTAAATTAATTGATTTTTTTATTATTTTTATGCGATTAATAGAAGTGAAGAGTAAATACAGTTATATATATATATATATATATATATATATATATATATATATATTCACGAGCAATACCACGTTCACGTGTTTGACATAACGATGCACACAAAAAATTCTCAAGCTAATAATACTGCATTAAAACTACATTTAATCTATGAATTTCTTTTTTCCATACAATTTGTAAAAAAAATTACATAATAATTGCTGTATTTCTATTTGTCCGATTTTAATGAAAATTTAATGAACAGCTCGACAAATATTTTTAAAAGTCCCATATATAAAATTTCATTCATTAAATTCCGTACACTGGAACAGTATAACAGAAGGACCTGTTATATGCGGACAGATGGACATGGTGAAAACAATAAGCGCATATAATGCGCCTAAAAAAGTAGTCGCGATTTCAAATAATAAATAAATTTTCTGTTTATACTCCGGGATGACCAAACGGTCAGAGGAGTTAACAAGACAGACAGAATACAAGAAACAGCACCGTATTCAGTAGTCACGGGCTTGAACCCCGGTCATTCAAGGCACGTGTACTTATGCACCCGCGCGCCTGACCACTAGGCTACGGCGGCCTTCTACTTATACTAATTCATTTTAAGTAGTCGCTGATTATTATTTAAATCTACTAGCCAGGAATGGGTGGAGTGTTAGGTTGGAGTAATGAGATGCTATCTGCTACATTTTTTTTTTTTTTTTTTTTTTTTCTAAAGAACACTCCAACAGCTTAAAGACAACTAAATAGGGAATTATATCTTAAAGATAATTAAATAGGGAATTAGATCTTAAAGATAATTAAATAGGGAATTAGATCTTAAAGATAATTAAATAGGGAATTAGATCTAACTTATTCTCAACACACTTTAAAGAACATGGAGGGCACGGAATCACGAAATTTCCTTTTCTTTCATTTATAAATAATCTAAGAAAATTTTTTACTAAATTTTTCATTCAGTAAAATTTCCTCTAAAATACTCAGTTCCATTTATCTCTAATACTTCTTCCCCTTACCCCTTTGGGTGAAGCCCTCTTTATATCGCGTGATGAGTAATTTTATAGAGGTAAAAACCATTAAGTCTCCGGAATAGAATCAATCTGCCTCTACAAACACATAAGGAAGTTTAGTTCTGCACACCGTTAAACCCATAGTATATATCCCCAAAACCAAACAAATTAAATTATGTGCAGACAACTGTTTTTCTAAAGACACAAGATTTATCGGGGATTTGAGTAGGTTTATCAAAGTTCATCTGTGGAGAAATCATATGCTGAACTCATTCTATCAGGAGAATTTTAGGCTTAAGTTCACACGCCTGTCAGAAAGAAAGATTTTATCAAATCTTTCCGTGAGGTAGATACGGCATTCGAGAGCTGCTGCACGCGAGAGGCGTCTTTTTAGATAGAAGCTCGAAGAGACATTCCATGCAGTCACATACTAATGAATTTTCCGCGCAGATGACACTCTTGACCTGGCCATTCGTCTTCTGACTCTTATGTAAACTTGAGTATAATTAAAACGCACCGACATCGGCGTTATCCATGTAGGCGACACGGGCCAACCGAATAGTAAAGTACCCCGATAAAGCTGATCTTTAGTTTAATTACCCGAAGATGCTCAACAGTCGTCGATTGATGGAATTAGAAACGTGACAGCATCATTGTGAGGATACATTTTGAGATGAAGTGTTATTACTTGTATTTTGTTTTGTCACGGCTGGGTGGAGTTGTACTTCATGAATTTGACAAGCAACACAGGCCTAGTTTGAAATATGGCTTTCTTCATTTTGATGACACATGAACAAACGTAGAATTATAAACTGGAGCCTGCTTACTGATTTAATATAATTCCAATGATTTTAAGACGAATCGTTCAGAAAGATAAAGATTGGCTCTATTAGCTTATTCCAAATATTAATTGTAGTTAATTAAAAAAAAAAACACCTTTTTAGAATTGAACCTTTCTGTTTGCATTTCAAGGATTTTAATTAAATGGGTGTCGTTTTTATTTTTGCATGGTTTAAAAACACATATCTTGTAGAACTACCAAAAGGATGGCAAATAATCATTAACAGTTCTGAATTAGTCTATGATCTGTAAAATATGTAAAAGTATGGTTTAACAAATGATATGAAGTCTTCATTTACTTCATTTATTTCGATTTTTTTTTTTTTTTTTAATGAGAAGAGAAAATAACTAAAACAGTGGAGTAAGTTGATAAATTTAATCAAATACAAAAGTAAATATTTTGAATATAATATGACTATCCCGAGTTTGTTTCGGAACTTTTTTTGTATCCAATGTCTATTTGAAGCAGAAGGGAAAAAAAATCTGTTAAAAATTTGAAACAATCTGGACAGAAAAGAAATGAAACTACCAACAAAATTCGGGACAAGTAGTTATTGCCCAAAAGAAAACCAATAAATAGTATGTCTAATTAATATATTAATAGGATCAGCAAATGTTTGATATGTTTAAAAGAGCTTACATCCAAAAACTATAATGATGACAGTTCGAAAACAACGAAGTGAATTTATGTACAGTACTAGTAAAATTAAGAGCTGAAAACATAACCAGTAGATGTATCCCCAGATGAACTAAATGCACACCTTTTTCTAGTTCGTATAGATGAACTGTTAAAATTGAAAGTGAAATAAAAAAAAATTAAAGTTGCCACCTTAAATTGAATAAGTATTATTATTCATCCGTTTAAATCTGTTCAAAGGGTATACTTTACATTCCTTGAACAGATTTAAAGGCTAGGTGTACAGGTTAGGAGGGTACACAGATAATGAAAGGTACACCTATCTCCATATGGCTTCCTAGTAACCAATACCGTACCCTCGTGGGTAGCACAGTGGGGGGTATAATCACTGTTCTCCACACACTAGGTGGAAAATACCCGAGTTCGAATTCCATCAATGACGTGAGAAATTTTTACGGGTCCTTTTCATAAAGTGGCTGAGTTAGTTCGTCTCAGGCAAGGGTAGCACGGTTTTTTCTTCGGGAAACTCGGGTCTTTCCAGAAAGCAGCAAATCAACCACAGAACACACGCAATTCATAGTAATAATATACGAGTGTACGGCACAATACGGCCTAAGTTGTTGACGCGTCTAAGTTGTTAACCAACCAACCACCCCAATATATCAGTTTTGGATGGTCGTGATGTCAGAAGAACCAAATCGTAGTGTGATTAACTAATGAATTTACAGTAACTCGGCTCATGTCATTATGTAGACTACACTCACACCTCACACTTGGCTTGGTCTCATGTTGTAAAACTAATCAATAATTTCTGTCAAAATTTAGTACTTCATTATTTCATATTTCGAGGGATCTTAGAAAACGAGTCGTTAAGCGAGATATACTGTATAGTACTTAACATGAAACCATTCCCATTATACTATAAACATGTAAGAAAGGAAATTTGTAAAATAAAAACAAATAACTTTTTTTCTTTTTTGTTTTAAAATCTTGATCGATATAACAGACAATCAAGCTTCTTCTGTTGTGGGTTGATTCAGGTCGTTTAAAAATGAATCTATATCTATACTGTAGCCGGTAACATTCATATGCATGTTGTTTTATGTATGATAACTCTGATGATCCTATGGAAAGATATGTATGGGTAAAGGCGTCGGCATGGCCTTGGTTGTTATTAATCCTTAAGACTGCAGAGTAAGCAATTGCTTCAACTTTATGTTGCATTCTTTGATTTTCAATTCAAGTTCTTCGGCGGTAGTCAAATCTCACCATGTCATTCTAGTAAATCAACTATATCATCCTCCTCAACATTATCAAAACCAGCCTTTTTTTTTTTTTTTTTTTGAAGTTTCCACTGAGTTCCATATTATATTTGCTGAGCTGATTCTTCTAATCCCACGTAATTTTGGATACAACCAGGACTTTTCCGCAGTCTCCAGTCATATTTCATGTCTTAACTTCCTCCCATGTTGGACCCAATTTAAAAAAGTACTATTCAGGTGAAATCGAAAAACATTGAACAGTTAAAGGCAGCATATACAGTATCTTCTACTTAATAAATGACGTTTCAGTTTGACAGTAAATGTTGCAGCCGTGATTTATTTTCAATCAGCTTCGAAGTAGTGCGCATATTTGATGTGTTTTTTTAATATTTCCGGAAATTATGTATAAAGTATCATTATAACCAGGTGCTGGATTCCACAAATTGAATATTGGTGGTACTGTATTTTCAAGTATCATTATAATGAAATGTCGTTAAGTATACCTGTACAAAAAAAAAAAATCGCTACCTTAAAGAAAATGAGTGATTCCACTAAACTTGAATGAATTTGCTGAATTTAACTCCGAGCTTGAAAATTCTGCATCGCCCACGGAAATTATTTTCAAGCAAAAGAAAGGTTTATATATAAATAAAATTGTATTGTAATTAATAATGTAACGAATTGACACATTAAAAAAATATATATATATTTATTTTATTTATTTTGTTTTTCGGAGATTCTATAATCAATGTACAATAGTCGGTGAGATATCTGTATTTCACGGTGGTGTTTTTACATATCAGATATTTTAATAAATGTTTCATCATGCTCATAACTGACAGCACTCAGATCTGGGAAATTTGTAAGATTATTATTTAAAAGGCATTGTTCCTTAGAATTGGTTCTCCCTAAGTTAAAATACCTCACAACAGTTTGTTGGCTTCACGGTAAAAATTTGCCATCTATTTTGCAAAAGGTTTAGAACTGCGCCATTCAATAACTGCGCTATTGAAGACCCTTGTTTGCCATTTCTTGCAGAACGTCGCGTTATCGCTGGCTTGCATTTTCTTCAAAATTTTTTCCATAATCACGTCATGAGTCTAGAATTAATACAATTCATCTGTTTACACGTGCTTTGCAAACAAAAAGTTTTTCATAAACTTTAAAACAGAATATGGCAGACTTCAATCTTCTGAACAGAATTTTACACGAAATAAATGTCTCGTATCTTTATCAATTTCTCAACCCTTTTAGATGTACTTAGTTTCCCCTCTCGCTTTTCATTAAGTTATACCATATTTTCTATCTTGATTATTAATCTTTCCTTTTATTAATCCTAATTATTGTTGAACGTATTGATATTTAGTTTATATATTAATAAATGCAAAGGACATGCTCATATTTCATTTTAACTTTTATTGGGAATGTGTCTATTTTTATTCACACGCAATTTATTGAGGTATTCGCATTATTTTATATGATAGTATAAAAAAATTGTAAATAAATTTACGTTTATTTTTGATTTGAATAGAATATTATGCTTCGTTTGCTTTTTTAACTTGTCTTGATTTTTGATTCATGCTGTATTTTCTGATAAGTGAACGTGTAAATCAAGAGGAAAGGTACTTCGGGATGCCGCCAGCTTCTCTTTCTCTACTATTAATATAACATTTAGTTGTTATATTCATTAATGTAAAGTACGTGCTCGTATTTCTTTTTAAGTATGTTTTATCATTCTATTTGGTATGTATGTATTTTATTTTAATCATCTATTTGGACTGCGTCGCGAATACAATGCCGCCAGCTTCTCTTTCAGGGGTGCCGGGAGATTATGAAATTTCTATTGAAACCAACAGCTATTGCTCTTTCGGGGCGTCGCGAATACAATGTTTTTCACTCCAAGGGTGCCGCCAATAACCAAAGTGAGAATCACTGATGTAAATGATGGAATACTTACTATTAATCTGTCCTTTTATGTTAATACTAATTTTTGTTGTAGCTATTAACATTTAGTTGTTATATTCATTAATGTAAAGTACGTGCTCGTATTTCTTTTTAAGTGTGTTTTATTCATTCTATTTGGTACGTATGTATTTTATTTTAATCATCTATTTGGACTGCGTGGCGAATACAATGTTTTTCTCTCCAAGGGTGCCCCGAGTGACAAAAGTGAGAATCACTGATGTAAATGGTGGACTACTGACGATAAGAGAGAAATAACAAATGTTTTCCAGACTTGTTATTACTCTCTCTTCCAATCAATGCTATCTTTTTCTACTTTATTATCAATGAAGTAACCATTTGAAAAAGTAATATAAAGTTGGATCCTGAACAATAACAATTTTTTTTAATAAAAATCTTTTCGAAAATGAATTGGACATAAAATTGTAAAACACGAATAGTTTCCTCCTATACAGAAATAAAAGGCACATTTTCTTACACGAAGACTTAAAAAAACTGATTCAATTAGTTGTAAACTAGTTATAGCAATTTCTGGTAGAACTACCAAAACTACTGTGTGATCGATGATATACACTCAGGAGGCCATTGAAATATGAACACCCACCTATTAACGCGTTGGGCGTCCTCGGGAGCGGAAAACAGTTTGAATAAGCAATGGCACGGATGTCAGAAGACTACGAATACAGGGTGGTTACAATTACACTGATTACTCTGAAGGGAAAATGGCTAAACGCACATAGCTGAAATTTAGTATGAACAATAGTCAGGTAATTCAGAAAGGAATGATTAGAAAATAAGAAAAAAAAGAATGATGAGAAAATAAGAAAAAAAAGAATGATGAGAAATTCAGAAAGAGACACCAAGGCACTTTGCGGAATTATGGCTCTCTCTACTGTGTGGAATTGAACAGCTATGTGACAGGTTTATTCAAATTGAAAATAGTGCTTATGTTAGACGTTAATGTTCATAAAACTGTTCAGTGTGACGCTTACAATGAAGGAACCCTACTCTAATAGAGGGGTAATAACAGAATAACACAATGTAATAGAGGGGTAATAACCAGCAGAATAACACAATGTAACAGAGTCAACAAATCCAGGAATTGTAAAAATTACTCGGGCTCAGAATATTTCCTTCGAAATGTTCTGAACATCCGTGTTGTGTGTCTTTTACGTCTGCCCGAATTTAAATATTTTTTATATTGTCCTAATATACTTTATTCTTCAACTAACTCCACAATCAAAAATTTTATTGACTGAAGCTGTGAGAGCAGGAAACCAAGAAGTTGGAAACAGACGGAAAATATTCAGGCTTCGAATATTTACATCGACATGCCGTATACATGCCACTGGACAAGCAAGCAGCCTCTAGCTCGAAGGTTGTGACTAACACACGCTGGGTGAATTCATTAGTATCGTGTGTCAATCAAAGATAGGTTAAAAGACCATCTAGATGAACGAATCTCCATAAAGATACTAACCTCCACAAAGATAGAAATATACTTCAATTTCCGCGGCGATGTTCTCTGGTTCCTAAAACCGCTCCTCTCCAAGTATTCCGAGGCGCCTACGTAGCCAGGTGGGAAGGAGCAGCAGTGCATAGCACACGCTTCTTGATTAGACCGGGGTTCGAGTCCGTCACCACCAAATACGGAGGATGCGGAAAGGTCAGGGAATGACCACCGCATATTCCCGGAGCAATATGGCCTTAGCTGCTAATGCTCCTAAAAACCAAATAACAAACAAACAAACCAAGTATTCCGATTTTTAATACCCTTGTATTAAAAATCGGAACGAAGATCTTCATGCGTCATATAACTGCTGGTGTGCCTCAAAGAGGGGAGGGGTCCTGTCCGGTGTTCTCTTCACGGCAATCATGGTGCCGTTTGAGGCCAACAAGGGCAATTGGGTCACATATGCTGACGATGTCCAGCTGATTACTAAGATATCGGCAGCCGAAGCCATGCAGCAAATCAACGGGAAACTACAGAACATAGCTGACTACCTCAATGCATTCAACCTCCAAATTAACTCTCTGAAATCGGCGTATATCATATTTTCACTAAAGGGCAGCCCGACATGTGGAGCCTGCGCTCAATGGCTCCTCAGTTTCAAGTGTTCAAACGCACAAAGATCTGGGATCGTTTTCGACTCTAATCTATCCTTCACCGAGCTCGTTAACCTCATACATTCGATGCTGACTTCACTATGCTGGGTTGCCAAGCATCAGCTGCTCCACGCCAATGACCCACACCTGGTAAAAAGGTACATCGTATCAAATCTATACCCGATAGTATTATATGCTTCAGAGATATCGGCCTCGGTGCCGAATCCCACCTTAAAAAGATATTTGCTGCCGAATTCTGGCTGTTAAAATGGGTCAATACCCAACTTCACCTTCCTCCAACTCTCAGAGCAAACAGAGTTAGCAGATGCCCTTCAACTGCGCAGGCTTCGATCGTACATAGGAGAAAGAAGGTTGCTATTCACAGTCAGATGGCCACGGGTAAAATCACAGAGCCGAATTTCTGAGATCACTGTGCTTGGTTCATTCCTCCCCTTATCTCTGGTCTTCAGCATATCTGCTAGCAAAGCATAACCGGCTAGTACTAACCGACAGATTCCTGCCAAAGTAAATGCTGCCCTCACTGCAAGCGATCGGTGGTGACCTCCAAAAAGTGGTCAACAACAAAAAATACGGAAAGAGAATCCTCGCTGAACTGAAAATTTAGAACTGTTCTTTTGCCTGCAATACTCTCGGTATATATTATATAACAGGTATGTATTTCTCATATACGTAGATCTCCATGTATGTGTATAACATTTGTATGTGTATCTCTGTTGTCGGTATGATGTAAATATGTATTGTAAACCCCTGGCACCACCATGCCGTGACGAGACTAATTGTATGTAGGTCATACTACAATTAAAGATTCTATTCTATTATTCTATAAAGAGAAAAGTTCCTACAATGGACATAGCAGTAAAACAGCACCATAAAGCAACACGTGAGAAATGCATTGGAATTTCATTAACAATACGCAGTTGTGATGTTCCCCATATCAAAAAATTCTAGACGTTTACATTAGCGTGCCGATGAATTGACCCTCGTCAGCCCACGGAGAGTTCCAAGGCTAATTGCCTGTACTGTTCACTTCCATTTTAGCTAGAAATTAAAATAAATAAATAAATAAATTTTCTGTTTATACTCCGGGACGACCAAACGGTTAGAGGAGTTCACAAGATAGAGAGACCACAAGAAACAGTACCGTATTAGTAGTCACGGGCTTGAACTCCGGTCACTCAAGGCATGTACTTATGCGCCCTGGTGCCTGACCACTCGGCTATGGCGGCCACAAGAGCAAAATCCAAACGAATTTCAGGATCATTTGAAATCAAATTCATTGGCGCTATCTGCTGCACCATATGCATTTATACAGGTACCAGTGTAACATTTTTCACAAGATGTTCCGCACAGATGACTGAGAAGAGCTCAATGGCGTAACAAACTCAATTTCACTAGTGGACGAATGTGAGTGACGTGATGAGTCTCGACAACTTTTTCATCACTGCCCTCAGAAACTGGTCTGCTAAAAGTTTCATATCATCTGCTTTCAGAGCGTGGATCAGCCACATTATGTGTGGATCACAATGTGTGGATCAGCCACATTACTGTAGAAATTGCTCTACAGTAATGTGGCTGATCCACACATTGTACCTCCGTTCAATCCTTTTTATGGGACAAGAAGGGAACCAAGAAATCTTCCAATAGGCAGTAACCTATTTTATGACAGAGATACACGTCGCAGTCTTTTCCATCGGATGTATTCGCGAAAAACAGCCAAGGAATTGTTAATGTCTTGCTAATACAACTTAATACCCATCTTAATACCCATACTTAATCAAAGGAAACTCCTTCAGTACATGTCCCGTATTGAGGTTCTCTATTCTGTTATCACTTATTCTTATAAGTTTCCACGACACCATTGGAATATAATTTGAATACGATAGTTCTATACAGCGACATGTTTTCACCTCTTTACAGATATACTTATTATTATATATGTTTTTAAGTTTTGCGGTTAATCCATATCTTGTACTTCCATTCGATCATTTATTTCGAACAAAAAAGCAATCATGCAGTTTTCCAACCAACCAGGCCCAATTGACAAGTGGCACTTTAATTTCACATGATGCAGTAGTTAAGCCTACTGCTATCCACTGTAAACATTTTGTGCCAGTCTCAACTTAGCATTCGCCCGCGCATTGAGACCCACAGTCGGTTCTGTCTGCTTGCGGGATATAGGAGTAGAGTTTCGGTGGCGGGGTGGGGGGGTAGAAATTATGCAATACAGTACTTAAAAAAAAGTAAACTGCAGCCATTATCAACCCACTGCAGGTTGATAATGGATCATGCAGGATGGAAGCATCCTCAACAATTCATGTTGAGGGAAATGGACCATAATCTGCCACGCTGGTCCAGTGCGGGTTGGCAGATCGACCGTATTTAGCAGTCAGGGGCTTGAACCCCGGTCTACTCAAAAGCGTGTGCTACTGCACTCTCGCTCCTGAACACTCGGCTACGGAGGCCTCCTCTACAATCCTTATCCATACCTAACTAGATTTGCTCTACCACGATGAGTAAGAAAAACGAAGATAAAAATAAATCCATAAATCCATTTCTTCTGTTCGACGAAGAATATCTTTCAACTTCAGACAGCAACGGGTTCGAACCGCGGCCTCTTCTATACGATGTGTCAGAATAAGAGAATAAAGAGCTGAGCTAACTGCATAAACAGAGATCACCAACCTTTTTATTTCGACCATACTTGCCTTTACGGACCGGAAGCGAACATTACTTTTGAAACGCCAATTTTCAAAACTAATGATGTAATAATGAACACAACTCTCACTTTGTTTATTTTTGCTCGAATATTATTATTTATTTATTATTATTATTTTTTTTTATATGCTGTGTAGGCACCACTACCAGCCAAGCAATGGCATCTGCGCTATACACGAATCAAGGTTATACTGAATGTCGTATTCAAAAACCATAAATTTCATCACTGATAAATTCCCTATAATTACAAAAAAGATTTATATCCAAATTGCTGTTATATAGATCGATATTATACACCGCCCTTACAGAAATAAAATTCAGGGAACCAATATGCGGGACATCAGAAGATAATAGCCCAAGGAGGTGTTTCACTTAATGGTTTCTGGAATCAGCAGCACAAGGAACCGCTTTTTGGGTTCTGAAAACAGTAGCGACCCAAGAACTAACAGCGCAAAGAGCTACTGATTTGGCCCACAAGATTTCAGAACAAAGAGATGATTTATTATCATTATTATTAAACCCGTTTATTAAACAATTATTGACAAGATTATAGTTGAAGACATGCGCTTCAGAGTGGCTTTTCACTCTGTACTGCTTGCTTTCGGAGTATTTCACAGGGTCTATTGTCAATGAATTGAAAAGGTTGACTACGTTGTTAGGGAAGAAATTCTTCAGACAGCACAGGTTGGACAGTATAGAATGTAACGGTAGGTTGGGGGTTGTCATTACTGCGTCCAGCACGTGGAGTAGAACTAAGTCCTCGAAGACTGGGGGCGTCAATCACAGCGGTAAGCATCTGAGAAAGAAGAAGAATATTCCTGGACACTATGTGAACTCTCCAGGGAGTGATATTTAGGAACATTAGTTTAGGAATTAGTTTAGAAATATCGGAACAAGAAGTACAAGGAACTGTTTCACTAAACAAGAATTAGCAGAAACTAGTAGCAGAGATAGTCGCTTTGGAGCCAACAGCACAATGAACTGCTCTACAGGGTGTCATCAAATGCACCAGGAGCCACTATACTATGTAACTTTAAAGAACTGATTTCAAATTGCCTACAAGCAGGATAGGTTATGGTAGAGGAAGTGGACACTCACCCAAACATCAGAACGGTTTACCTTATCCTTGTCCGCTACCATCAAAACAGAAGACTATGTTCTGTACCGTCCATTAGAGGTGCCCGACCTAAATAATAACTACCTCATGAAGTTCGTCCACATGGCCTGTTGCGTAGACTTAAAGGGTCGACAGTACAAAATGCTGCGATTTCAAATCGGGAGCTTATCACTAACTGACTGATACAAATTATTCTCGCTTGGAAAACTGCTTATATAAGCGAGCCACACATAACTCGAAGTAGTAGAAGTGAAGGCGGAGGAATATAAAGTATAATTTTAATATTACCGTTTTCTGTCAGCAATACAAAGTTTGGTCTGCTGCAGTGTACACCGCGCGGGACCCCCAAACTTCCCGAAGTAAGGACCTTTTCCTGTAATTAGCGACAAATAACAGGATTAAATCCAATTCAAAGCTTCCATAAAAAAGCAATGTTCCGCGTCTAACAAACACTCGGATACAAAATCCTGAAAAGTTAAGAAAATTTTCTCTTATCTCCACCAAGGTAGGTTCACAATCCTCTATCTTCTCACAAAACAATAAGGTGTACATTGGCCGGAAAGCTCATGGCATTAAAGACTATTTGGTGACTACCAGATGCTACAAATGTCTGAGCTATGGGCGTTCAGCTAACTTTTGCAGACAAGATGATCACACCTCTGGCCACTGTGGAGAAACTGAGCACAAACAGCCAGATTGCCCTAACAAAGGGACTCCTCCAGCTCTCCGAACTGTAAACTAAAACGTGAGCAATATAACCACTCAATCAGAGATAGTAAATGACGAGAGTATGCAAAAGCCATAGAAACCCTACAACAACAACAAAAAAAAAACGCCAGATTATGAGTAGTACATCCTCAAGGTAGAATTTGCATAGAGCAACAACCAAAATCACGCAAATTAACTGTCAAAGATCTCTAACTGTTATAGGGCAGATCAACAAAATAAGACAACAGAAGAAACCTAACATCTTGCTTCGGAAGGAACCCTACTCTTATAGAGGAGTAATGAAAGGAGCAGCAGAATAACACAATCAAACACTGTTACGATTGGACATGGGGGTAACGCAATAGCTCGTTTCTGGGTGGCAACAGCCATCACTGATTAGCCCTACGAAGTGACCAATGTTAACGGCCTCTACACCACTCATACTGCCTGTGGTTGCATTGATAGTCCATTTGGTCGGATTCACCTAATAAGCCTCTATTGCCAATGCAGTCAAGACACCCAACCATTGGACCCCTACATCAACTATCCAGACCAGATTATTATTAAGCTCAGAGATAATGATCTTCGTATCATAACAGACTCCAACTCTAAATCTACTCTATGGGACAGCCTCTCCACCTGACCCAAAGGACAGCAATTCGATGATCTTATCCTCACTCATAATTTTCAGATCCTGAACACCTTGGGGCGTCCTCCAACCTGTGTGACCCCTAGGCGACCAACAAACCTCGGGCCATCGGAGGAAGCCCCAAGGTTTGTTGATATTACCTTATCCACAAGAGCACTCAGTGGAAGAATGACCGGATAGTACAACAATACAGAGTGGACGGACTAATAGCGATCATAAGCCTATTATCATGTATCTGCATAACAAACATATCTCATGTCAGGCATGACGCCCATAGTCTCCTCAGATTTAAGACGACCAAAGCCAATTGGGAAACCTTTAGAACTCAACTTCAAGGCATAATCACAGACCGCGATCCACAACACATACGAATGCTCTCCGCAAACCAGAAGACGGAGGAAATACGAAACATCATCAACAAGGCATCAGAGTCCGCCACTCCTAAAAAGAAAAGAAAGCTGAACCACGTCAGTGGCGGACGCCAGACCTCACCACACTCAGGCAACAAATTAGAACAGCGAGAAGAGATTACCAGAGAGCGCGAAAAATCACAGGAATCTGAAGTTCAAGCATTACTGGAAAGATAAGACCCAACGCAGAAAATACCACCTAGAAATAGACAAACAGAAAGGGCTATCCTGGAAGACTCTGGTGCAGACTACTGCCGATGGTGACCCCTGGGGTCTTGTTCACAGGTCAGTCACTGCTAAACTCCACCCTAGAGAGAGATCTCCACTATTAAGATGACACTGGAGATACTACCTGGACAGCTCCACGAACAGAATTTTGTATGCTATTATTCACCAAGACTCCACACTACAGAAAAGCAATACTCAAACAGCTATGAGACTAGACCACTTGGCACACAGGGGCACCCCATATCAGAACCCTATCACTCAAATCGAGGTTGAGGAAGCCATTATGTCATTTAATGATGCCATCCAATCAGGAAAATGTCCCTTATTGGATAGCATAGAAGTGTAAATCATAAAGAAAACAGGGGAAATTGTGCCAGCAATACTTCTTAATCTATATTACTCGTGTCTTTAGGAAGGAATTTTCCCAACTGCCTGGAAGAAGGCACTCCTCTAAAGATCCTCCTTAAAAAAACCAGCAGAGAATCCCCGAGTCCTACAAGCCAATAGCCTTGCTGCCAGTTCTTGGCAAAGTGCTTGAAGCGTTGATGGCACGCAGGCTCTTATCTAAATACCGGCAAAAACAACTCGCCTCCTACCACCAGTACTGGTTTAGCAAAGCTCGCTCTGCAGAGTGTGCAATAAAGGCGGTCGTAAGCAAAGCAGACGATAAAAAAAAATAAGTACTTCCTTGCCTTCTCCGTGGATTTTGTACCATGTTACCAGTATTACGTTCCGTATATCTGCAACAATTCGTGGTCGTGGTGGAGCATCCAAATGCCAGATCTGTTGATCCAAGTAATTCCAGGTCTCTGGAATTACTTGGATCCTATGGGATTCATATACGGAAGCTATGGAAGTACTTGGAAATCACTTTCGTGTTCAGCGACCTACTCTCGAACAACAAGGGGAAACGTGGCAGTGCGCATTAACCTACCGGAACACACCTGCGCCATACGGGAAGACAATCAACATGAAGCGGTGTACATAATCAGTCATAATGGATAAGTAGTTTTTAGCAGAGAGAGTGCAGTCTAGGAGTATGATTCCTCTCTGCAGTTTGTCGCTCCATTTGCAGTACACACGGCATAGCAGGAATGTGATTCTTCGGAAAAGGTAACTTTTTACAGTCGTCAGTAGTCCAATGACGCCGTTCAGATGTAAACTTTAGGAGACATTGAAAGTATGGATACCTTGACCGGGCGTCTACTCCAGGTTCATACGGAGAAGGGTTCGTTGGAGCGTGAACTTGGAAACACTTTCTGGTTGTCCCCTAGTTGAAGTCCTTGGTCAGCCGTTCCATTGTTTTTCCCATTTATCGGCTCGCAAAAGGCGGAACACCCATAATCACCACAACCATCGATGAGGCATGGGCGCGAGCCATTGGCCCAGCGACTGCTGCTCTGTCCACAGTCCGTCCACTCTTGGAACACTTTAACTATAGCACTCCGAGAACAGCCCACAAGATTCGCAGTTTCCGTATTACTGCCACCCTACTATGTAACTTTAAAAGCCAATTCAACCAATCGCCGACAATCATCCCTTTTTCGAAGTCTGTGGGATCACGTCCCTTGCCTATGTCAATCAGTACTTCGTATGGATCTCATGCCACGAACCCACAGTATCCCATTTACCAGTTCTCACCGCGAAACGTGTGCCACCAGGAGGGGAGGAAGGCCGAATGCTAAAACACGGAGTGGTCATAATGTTTTGACTAGACAGTGTATATGCAAGTGTTTTTCAAGGGGGCAACTGCATATTGCGCAGAATGAAACTCGGGGTATGGTGGGGGTGACTCCCTCTGTTAGTTTGGTTTGTTTGGTGATGTCACGACGCATCAGCATCTTAAGTCAACTTGAACCATATTTCTTTCGCCTGAGACTGACTAATTACAGTCCAGACTGAAAAGTCTTTAAGATTCTCTGTAGCCGCTTCCAAAGAGATTTAAATTGGGACCCTTGCTAACAAGTAACAATTGAGGAACCTATTATAACGTAAGGGCATTTATACAGTGTGTTTCGGAACTCTCTTACTAAACTTCAGGAATATGTAGGGATCGATATTAAGGTAAAAAAAAAAAAAAAATCTTTTGAACTATGTTCTATAAATCACCTTTCAACTGAGTTAAAGCTTTCTGAATTTTTTTAAATGTTCTTCACCTTCAGCAGGATTCAAAACTCACATCAGTGATTGCGGAATTCCAACAAAGGGGTGGGGAATGATTGCTGTGGGAAGTGGTGTACTTCTTCGGAAGTACGATGAATATGAGAAGGCTTTTTTGCTAATTTCTGGTGCATCGGCAACTCAGACCACAGCACGCTGGTTCTAATTATGGAACTTCTAGTTTAGTTCATGTGGTTTATCATATATTGCGGCTATACAAATATACGTTCAAGGAATAATGTGCATGTTGTGCAGGCTGAAAAACTTGTAATAATTCGGGGGGGGGGGCACTTTCTCTGCTTGAAATCAGCTAGCACAGCACCAACTAAAGAAGTCTAAAAATTACTTCAATGACCGAGCGGATTCGAATCAGACTTCTCTAAACAAGTAGTGAAACCATTATACTGTCACGAAAGAAGACAAATATTCTGAAGTAACTCGTCTTGGGCCGAGACCTCAGTTCTGTAAGTGTGTTATTGGGCATTAGGCGCATCAGCAACTTAGGCCATATTGCGCTAATATAACATGTCTGTATATTGTGTTAATTTGTTGTTTTCCGGACGATAAAACCATGCTGCCCTAGTCTGAGGCCGATTAACTTACGTTATGTCGTGAAAAAGACACATAAAAATCCATCGCTTTATTGATGGGATTCGAACTCAGGTATTTTCCACCCGGTGCGGATAGAAAGGTGATTAAACATCGTTTTGTTTTTTTTTTTTTTCAAATGTGCTACACACGAGAGAACCTCAGTTTTGTATATTAGTCAAAATCAGTCATAAATCTAATGATAAATTTAAACCAGATTTAAATCTTTCCTACATCTATTTTTTTTTTTTTTTATGAAAACCCCAAACACGAAAGGTTTCAAAACCTATAGTACTTAGTACCGTGCATGGGTTGAAGGAGAAGTATGGGGGGAGGGGGATGCCAGAAACTTTGCTCTAGAGACTAAACATGGGTTTCACCACTTCAAGCCTCCAATAAGCAAAGTGGTGGTATTTCACTGGTTGATGAAAGTCATGCGATTAAAGAGAGATCAGGTGAACAAGAAGGCTAGATAAATGGGAAATAATTGGTAGCGACAGTACATTTCAAGAAACTTGAGCTCAGCAAGAAGGCGTTTTCGGTTCCATGTTCTTAAACTCCCTTTTTTTTTTTAATACTTTATTATTATTGATCTTCCAGCAAGCTCCTGAAGTTTATATATATATAAATGAAATGTTCAAGGCGTCGATGATATTGTGTAAACGAGAAAGAGAACACAAGGCGAATTTTTTTGTATATAGCAAATATATAACTGCCATTTTTCAGACTCTTATCGACATTAACGATCCTGTGCTAAAGTCACAACAAGCAGATTTATTTTCTACTTCAGAGCAGCCAACATGAGGACTGTATAGAGATTCTAGAGTCTCTGTCACGTCTTTAATGAGTTTAATCTGGCTGTGACATGCATTTTCAGCACATCTCAGCATGACTAGGTTAAGGCCCGGGTTTTTAACTGACCACCCCATAGTCTGTAGGTCAAGTTGCTGCCTGCATATTGTAGAAGCTCATTCTGATTGACAGTGGGTGTTGTCTTGGTGAACAGCAGGGAAAGTGGTTTGGTATTCAGGTCGTCACTAGGACAAGACCGTTCCTGCATACAGTAACGATCTCGGTTACTGGCCGGAGACTCCCTTCCCATTGTCAGCCTTTCTGAGCCCGACTGATTGGCTAAGTCACACGAGCTCCTCGCAAGTCATGCTCACCATACAGTTTGTAGCTTCACGGCAGACAGGCACGCGCAAAGAACATGCGAAAAGAAATGTAGACGGCATACAAACTGCAGCACAAGTACCGAGTCATATTTACGGCTTATGGTGAAGCTTTTATGAACGAGAAGCCCTTGGCCACTGAACCAAAAATTCCAGGATACACCCTGCTAATTTTCTTGAACAGAAAGAATGGTTACGATGTTAATTAATGTGCATATAGCTACAATGTTTCAAGGATATTTCAAAACAGACAGGTTTATCTGTAGGCGCGAGTACTAACGGAGTGAGACCGGCACTTCGCTGAAAGAATACAGTAATCGTAAGTTTCTGGAGTTAACAAGTTACATGAAACAATAGGTTTTTCATAAAATAGCCAGCCAAAAATGGCACTTAATTTTATTAGCATTTTGTAACACACGATGATTTAAAGAAACGTTTTTTCTTTTTCTTTGTACTGGTTAAAGAAAAAGCCATTAGTTTCTCAGTTTTTCACAGTCACCTAGCCACAGCTAACAGCTTTGCGAGTGAAAGAAACATTTCTATCCAGAGGTCACGCTACCAACCCGTCGATCCCAGCATGATGCTTTTTACGCTCACTTACTTTGTTTCGAAAAGAATTACAAGAAATTCCTCGTTAAGTTTCTTATGAAAGAATTTCGCAGCCGATAACTGATATCCATTTAGATGAATTTATTCGCTACACTGATTATGTGCGTGATTTTTCTAAACTCACTAAGACAGCCAACAAAGTAGTCGTTTAACCCATCTAAACAAATTGGTTATGAGAGGCAAGTCGTGCTTTCTTGTGTACATGGTTATACCAAGTATACAAGTAAAGGATGACATACCTCTCTTGTATAGTGTAATATAAGACTTGTGTTTGATATATATATATATATATATCTGATGAGTACTGTTCCTGATGAGTACTGTTCCTTCGTTGGGGTCTTCCCGAAACCCTTAAGAGCCCTCCCCTCTCTGCAATCTGTGGCGTGGGGACTCAGGATAGGCGACAGATTCTTGCCTATGGAGATGCTCCACAACATCCAGGAGATGGGTGTCGACTACAAAAAGTTCATAGAGGACAAATCCTACAGAAGACGCATCATGAGGGAACAGCTTTCGTCTTCAGCTGAGTGACTGCCATCGTTTTTTCATCGCGCTGTGTGAAGTATGAAAAAAAATGTTCTTTCATTTCCCGTGTTAGTAATTTGTTTTATGTAATTTTTCCTGTATTGGTTAATTTTTATGTTAAACCCCTAGCACTGTCGCTCTTATGGGTAATGCATCAGACATTCAACACGCACGCGCGCACACGCACACGCACACACACACACACAGAGAGAGAGAGAGAGAGAGCATACAGGATAATTTCATAACATGAGCTGTACTTTCAGGATCTGAAAATAATGAAGATAAACATGTGCCTGTTTCCGAATCGGTATGAAACTATAGTAAAATGTTCATTCATACTAGGTATATGTTTTCTTATTCTTATTTTCATGTTTTTTAAATTATTTTTACTATTGAAACTTGATGGCCATTTTTAAAAATTCCGTAACAGTTCTGAATCGGACTCATGTTAATATGAACTTTTTTTATTGTTTTCAGGTCAAGGATCAATCGATAAAGTGGTCCACACGTTATGAAATACCCTGTATAGAAAATGATAACACAATTTCCTGTTTACTGAGAAAAGAAGCAAACAGGACGTGTAATTTACTATCTATTACGACATGTTACAAATTTTCTTTACTCACTTTAGAACACCTCTATATGGACACTAGCTGATAGAAAGACAAACCTCGCAGAAGAGGATTTCCTCCATATGTATCTGTAAATATCTGTAAAAAACACCCATACTGCTCACCACTGTGTTAATATCACTCTGGAGAAAAAAATTCTAATAAGATGAGAAACCTAGGAGATGTCTCAAGACATGAATTGCCTCGGCAGCGATTGAAAATAACAGCCCAGCCTGTCCTGATATGCTACGATGGATATTTTCCTCTACGAAGAAAAGGAGAATACCAATCGATGTGTGGTTGAGAGGACTTGAGGGGGCTCGCGCGAATCCCTTGCTAAATTTTTGAGCATTATCCGAGCCCCCTGTTAAAATAAAATTTTATTTGATAAATTCAACAGACTATTAACCGGGATTTAACCCTTAGCTGAAATTCTTTTCGAACAAACCTCTTGCTTACGAATTGGCAGCACACCCCTAATACCAATCATTTGACCGTGCAGCTACACGGCTAATGTGTTCGAACTCAGTAACAAAATAAGAGGGGTAGAGAAAGAAATTATCACAGATTCGACAATAATGACTCCTGTTAATGCTAACTAAATAAGGAGAACATGCGTTTGGTTAACGTTATTCAACTGAAACCGGGCTCGAATCACGTCAATGACGCTAGGAACTTTTATGTTTTTTTTTTTTTTTTTTTCTCCCACTTCGTGGCGGGGTTAGTTGGTCTTAGGCGAGGGCAGCATGTTTCTCTATCCCCCACCCACCACAGAAACTGAGATTTTTCATCCAGCAAAAAAAACACAAAAATACCAGACCAGAGAACAAACGTAATTTACAGACATAATACGTACTGCGAGGAGAAGTAATTCTCAGACGGCTGTAATATGACAGTTTATTTTATTATTCAACTGAAACTAATACTTTGCAGATATGTATGTTAAAATACGTGATGAAATTTGGTATATTTGTTCAAAATTAACCAGAGAACGTATTTTGTCGTGTCAAAAAAAAAAAATAAAAATAAAAATAAATAAATAACCTATAAATTCTAAAAAGTAGAATTATACGTCATCGTAGATAATGATGATCATTACACATAATTTTTCATGTAGTGTTAGATTATTCTCCCATCGCGTAGTTCCCATGCAAATTGAATAAAACCATTAAAACAACTGTAGTGATTACTCTTTAATTAATGCTAATTTATTAAAGTTAATGTAGCAATATAATCCATCCAGTTATTTCAATCTAGTGAGTCTTGAATAAGCAGCTAGGAATTCTTATTTTTAATTAGTTGAGAAGTTTATGGTTTATTATTCATAAACCATAAAATAATAATTAAGTATAACGATTTTGTAACAATATAATTTTTAATATGGCTAAAAAAAAGACTCTTATTTTATAAGGTTTGTTCAGATTTTGTTATGAATGTGTAGTTTTATTTTATTATTGTTTTATGGATACAAATGGAAAGTAACCAATTACGAGTAGTTAAAAAATAAATTTTGGTTTTACTACCGATGACGGTTACATATGTTCAGTGGAGTTTACAAGAATATTGTCTTACTTAGCACTCACGTGAGCACTTACTTAGCACTCATGTGAGCACTTACTTCGAACCACAGGCAACTCAAACAGGTATCCTACTGTACTCTTGCGTTAACTATGCGAACAAATGAACTATGCGTTAACAAACGAGAATTTTGATGATTTTCGGAAAATGCACATGAGCGCGATTTAAAACCATAATTTTTAACAAAAATGCAAATATGTCAACATATTTTTCATACTTTGCTTAGTAATGGAACAATAATTCTTTTCAAACTTCAACTACTACAGAAAGGATTTTTAATCATTTTTTGTACAGCGATGTCCCTACCAATTTTGCACCACCTCCTCAACTCCCTTATTCTAGTTTCCAAAGTCGAAAATGAAATACATGGACAAAAATTTAATTTTTAAAGGTTATTGCTGCTTGAAAGTCATATTATAAGAATTACAACTTTAAAATAAATAAGTGAAGCAAAAAAAATTAAAGAAATAAAAAGAAAATTCTGATGTTAGCCTGGACCTGTGCCTAACTTCCTCTAGGAAGGCAAGCATCCCTAGAAGAGGGATACTGCTCGTCTCCCAGTTAAGAACCCTGTGCACTTGAGTGAAAGGTCGCATTTAAATATTTAAGCCGATCATACATATATCGATTCCTACAGAAAACAGCTGTTTGGTTTCGTTTTTGAAGATAACAAAACTAAGCAGTTCAACGCTTTTGTTTTTCACAAAACAGAAGCGCTGAATTGATTGGTGAAATGTTTTATCCATTTTTTAAATATTTTTCAAGTGTGTTTAAAATAAAGTGAACTATGGTAAACAAAAAAAAAAAAAAATCCTGCTAAGCACTGCTACTCAACATTGCAATGCGTTGATAGTGTCAGTACAAATCTGGCTAACTCCGAAGGCGGCTACTTGGCTATCAGGTACGCGTTTCACATTGATTTCTCATTTTCTCGATTGTGAGCTATGCAATACTACAGCAACCGCCTTTACAGCCCCTTCTTATTATCCCAAGTTGGTTAGGTCATGCCTTTCTTTTCTTTTTTTTTTTTTTTTTTTCTATTTCATTCTCGTAGATGTACGGTAAATAACTGCCAAAAATATCTAAAAAAAGTATGCTTCCACAGTCATCTATATGTAAAAGAATATTTTGAAAAATAGTGTTTTTTTTTTTCACGTGCACACTTTTTTTTTTTGCTTTCCGCAAGGCGGGGCTAACTGCTATTGCGTCATACTACAACAAAGTGATTGGCACATCTATCTCAAAAACGCTTTGATACAAAGACGGTGCAATAAGAAGGATAGATACATTAACTTTTACGAACTCTTAATTTTTCATATAAAATCATTATATAAGAATTAAGTTTCAATGTGCAACTTTAACCGCAATAAATAATACTGTTAAGTCGCTGAATGAAAAAAATTTATCCGAAATTATTCCAGGAGAATTGAAAATAGTTTATTCATCAGATCAAATTATGCCAGGTAGTTGTAATGCTGAAGAATACAACTCTGTAACACCCGAAACACTTTATTCTCTGGAGCCTTCAGGTTTACCTTCTCATAAACTACTTTTAAAGGTAAACGCAATTGTTATGGTTTTAAGAAGCTTAGATATAAAAAATGTAATTTGCAATGGTACAAGGCTACGTGTAGTGGAAATAAGGAAGAAATGTTTGGTTTGTGAACACGTCACAGGTGACAGAGCTGGATCGAAAGCATATATTCCACGGAGGGAAATATATGTATTCAAACGAAGGGGAATATAACTTCATTTTTTAACGAACACAGTTGCCTGTGAAACTGGCTTTTAGTATATCAATAAATAAAAGTCAAGGTCAAACATTATCTAAGGTTGGTGTTGTCCATGCGAATAACATCACCATGTTATTCGCATGGACAATTGTACGTTGCAATAAGTAGAGTGAAGGCAGCTAAAAATCTCTTTGTATTATTTATTTGTATAAAAAAAAAATTGGACAAGAAATGTTGTTTATAATCAAATATATAAATGATGGTTTTGTTATTAATTTGTTTTAGATAATAAAATAATATAATATAATTTTTGTACATTCTTTGAACAAGTCTTCGCCCACACAACTATCCCTTTATTCATAGCAGTAACTTTCCCTTAATGCCATACAGCTCTAAAAAAAAAAAAAAAAAAAAAAAACACCCACTAAAAAAAATTAAAATATCAAAACGTATAATTCAGGTTCGTACCTGAATTATACCTTTGTATCAATAAATAATTACCATTGTTTGTTATGGCTATTAATCACTCTCTGGCTGAAAGAAAATTTTCTCACACCTCTCTAGCAAACATCCTTTTTTAAATTTAAATCTATGCTTCTTATGTGTGTCACCTGAGAAAGGGTAAGGATGGCATCAGCATTTAGTTTACTCAAGATGCAGAAAAATCAAATTTTGCAGGCAAATGATTTTATATTAGTAGTAACAAATGATGAAAACTTAAACAGCATCAGCCAAAAAAAGTCATCCACTCTAATAATATGTTAAAATTTATTCAAACTACCCACTTCCACAAGACCAGATGGAATTTTGATCTAATAATCAATCACTCTCTGACCTCGTGAGTAGCACAGTTGGTAGAATTGCCGTCCTCCTCACAACGGGTGGAAATTACCCGAGTTCGAGTCCCGTCGATGACGCGAGAAACTTTTATGGACCTTTTCCGCAACGTGGCTGAATTAGTCTATCTCAGGCAAAGATAGCATGCTTTATTTTCTCCCAAAAACTCGGGTGTTTCGTCCAGCAAACAGAAAATCGGCCGCAATTTACAGACAGTAAATACGGAGCAATATGGCCTTAGTCGCTGATACTCCTAAGACATTACAACAACCATCACTCTCTGATTGAAAGCAAATTTTTGCGCATCTATCTTGCAACCACCCTTTTTCAATTTAAATTTATGTTCCTTATGAGTGTCGCCTGAGAAAGAGTAAGGCTGCCATCAGCATTTAGTTTACTCAATCCTTTTAAGACCTTAAATACTCCAACCTTGTCGCAGGTGACTAGTTTCCAAGCGCTGTAACTTTCAGAACTGAAATTTTTCATGGTAAGAGCACACATTTATATACTTGATTAATCTTGTTACTCTTCTCTCCTCCTCCTTCCAACAGATCCATATCCTTCTTAATTGTTGCTTCCAGACCTGTTGTTTTCAAGATGCGAGTTTCCAGATGAGTTTGTATAAAACTGGATAACTGCCTCCTCGTTGCTGCTGACAAAATTTCTGTATATCATTTGATAGAACGTCATGAGCTAGCTTAGCAGATCGTCTGCATTCCTCACAGAACTTTATGTCGGACTGTAAAAATATCCATAGGTCTCTTTCGTTCTCCACCACCCTGAGTGCAGTATGTTAGTCTCACGTTTTCCAACAAGTATATTACTGTATTCTGAGATTACAGCTGTCCATATGCAGTACCTTCAATTCACCAATGTTAAACCTCAACTACCACTGCTCAGCCCATCTCTCCAATTTTTCTAGGTATTGTTGCAGGAATATGCCTTGACTCCTATCATTAACCACCCTGCCAACCTTTGTGTCACCGGCAAACTTAAACAATACGCTTGATGTGTTTTCATCAATATCGATAATAAAGACTGAAAACAGTAAGGGGCCAGCAGTGAACCCTGAGGCACTGCACTAATAATATTAGTCCAAGAAAAGCAGTTCCCATCTATAATCATTCTTTGTCTTCTCCCACTCCACCATCCATAGCAGTAACTTGCCCCTAATGTAACACTGCTCCGATTTGTGCAGTAGTCTTTCATGTGGAAGAGCGTCAAAAGCTTTACTGAATCTAAGTATATGATGTCAAAATTACTTTTGCATTGTGTTCCTTTGTTACTGCATCATTGTAGCTAATCAGGTTGGTCGGGCAAGATTTCCACTTAATAAACGCATGTCTGTAATTACTCACTTCGCCCTTCCATTCTATAGGGAACCTCCCCTGAGTCCAAGGATCTCATAATTATGACCAAAGGCCTGCTTACCGCTTTTGCTGCTTCTTTTTAATAAAATGGATAGATTACATCAGCCCCATTCACTTTTATTTTCATTTTTAGCTTCAACATTTTCTCTTCAACTTTTTTCTCAGTTATCATTTAGCTCCCAGTCGTAATTTGATACCCTTCTAGTGTTCCTATTCCTAATAACCACACGTGAATATCGGTGCAAAATATTTATTCAGATGCCAGCCCTGAACAGGAGTGCCAATATTTATTCCATTAATGTGGACCAATGTGGTTCAATCCTTTCCTTCTGGAATTAACATAAAAGAATTCTTTGCTACTTTTCTATGTTTATATATTTATGCTTATAATGTACTTCTCACTGACGTTACAAAAGCACGTTGTTAATGATGGAAACAAAGAGTTCCATATATCAAGTAGCTTTTCTTATTCTCGAACCAATCAAGTTAATGATTGAAATTAATAAGTCCGATTAACTGCCAAATTAATGCAATCTTCCCATTACACTCGAATACACACATCTAGTTCAAGATAATCGACGGCTACCTTTATAATACTAACTACAATAAAGCGGAATACAATTACGATTTTAAAATAAACAAACTGAAAGAAATTTCACTTTGAAATGAAAGAAGAAAAAATAAAGAAACTGAAATGGATTAGGCAAGACACATAGCTCGAAGACGTGAAGACAGATGGACTAAAATAACAGAATGGTAACCAAGAGGAGCTAAAAGAAAACCTGAAAGACAACAACAGAGATGGACAGATGAAATTTAAGAGTTTATGAGCAGTAAATGCACAAAACAGAAGGAGCTGGAAAGTTTCTGGAGAGGCCCTTATCCTGCAGTGGATTGAGAATGTCTGATGATGAAAGAAATTTGTAAATCTGAAATCAGTTTACTGGCAACTTTTCTCTTATCAACTTAACGTGAGTATGGTAGCTGATTAAGTTATTCGGGTTCCTCGATGCAAGACTTTTAAGCACAGTTATCTTATTATGGTTATTATATAATCATATTATTGAGATCCACTTCTTGACCTCGCTCCGTGCGGCCCTCGTGAATAGCACAGTTGATATAATCATTGTCCTTCCCACACCGGGTGGAAAAGATCTGAGTTCGAAGTCAATAATGCGAGGAATTTTTATGGGCCTTTTTCACAACGTGGCTGAGTTAGTCGGTCTGAGGAGTGAGTAGCATGTTTTTTTTTTTTTTTTTTCCAGAAACTCGAGTTTTTCGTCCAGCAAAGCAAAAAATCGACCAAAGAACACACATAATTTACAGACATATATATGGCGCAATATAACCGAAGTTGCTGATGAGTTTCAACTCTACAACAACCAACCAACCTTTAATTTACAGACATATATATGGCGCAATATAACCGAAGTTGCTGATGAGTTTCAACTCTACAACAACCAACCAACCTAGCTCTGTGATCGCAAAGCACCTAGAAAATATTTTGCTAACCTTTGAATGTGTATTAGCACAAAAGCAATTAAGGCTAGAATCATAAAAATACTGTCTGTAAATTGAGCGTATCCTACGGTCGAATTGCCTGCTTCCAGGTATGACAGGCTAGGACTTCTCCCTTGAAGTGTAAAATCTGATGGAACTGATACTCAGGTGCTACTTGTCAGTCAAGTGGATGGAATTTCGGTGAGATTAGGTCATTCTGTGACAACCAAATCCTCTGCTTGCGTCTTCACGATAGTGGGACTGTTAGTAACCCTGGGTATACCCCAATGTGCAACTCCTAAAATACAGTATCTAGTATACTGAAGAGATTATTCAGGTGTAAACAAACGGAACAATGCATGCGAAAAGAAACGTGCGTTCGACCTCACAAACAAAGTACCAACTACATGTACTTATCAATTTCACAAGTCGTCTAGAGGGGCAGTACAAATTCCACTTGCCAATGGTCTTCCTTTGGCTTGTACTCGGTTACAGATTTTCAGTGGGAAATCGACAAGAATAAACACTTGTGGTTAACGTTTACAAGCAAACTGTATGTAAACCGTATATAGCACGACATGGAAATTATTGACAAGTTAAATACACCAGTCGTCCGGAACTGCCATTAGACGATATTAAACCACATACAGCTCGAAGTTGTTAATGAATAAATAAATAAATTTTCTGTTTATACTCCGGGACGACCAAAAGGTCAGAGGAGTTCACAAGATAGACAGAATACAAGAAACAGCACCATATATTCAGCAGTCACGAAATTCCGTGGGATTAGTCTCTTTGGCATAGAGAAATCGGATGACAGAGCACACTTTTGTCCACGTTTCAAGGAAGAAAACAGTTTTGGTATGGTCAACTAATGCCAACCAAAGTGTACAGAGTCCTGTAACAAGAAGGAAAGAAACGTTATGTATCTTTATTCAAGCGGCGCTTCACTATTGGGAGGACACGATTTCTCCTGCAAAACCTCTTATTTACTTTTCAAATGCATCGTATAAAGTAAAATTTGCTTTGTTGCAGGTAATTTCAAGGAAAAAAAATTAAAAATACCTGAAGCATGAAAAAAATTTACTGTTAATTTTAATTTAATTTTTCCATAAAATCTGCCTTTTATAATTAATTTTAATTTTTTATTCAGCTCAATACCAGTAATTAAACTGTTAGGAAGTTAATGATGAGCTTCTGAGAGAGGTAAATTTAATTATTGATGAATTAAATCTACCTGATGAATTTTATTTAAGAGAACAGAGTTCCGCGGCAACCAAAATTTTAAGCGCCACTGTTTTGTGGTAGTAACTTAAAAACAGCCGCCCATGTTGACTAAATTAAAGTGATGATATAAAGTCCTGCAATCGAAAAAGTCACAGAGTTGAACTCTGATTAGAAGAGAACTGTCTGAGTTAAAAAAAATAATAAGATAAAAGAAAATAAAAAATAATAATTAATCTGGAGTGAAAATGGTCAATTTGCGCCATTTAAAAATAAATTCATTAACTACAATGATTTCTTGTATATAAAAATACACAGAAGAGGAAAAATAAAGAGGAAACTGTCAATAATTGCGGAAACTTTCTTGGCATTATTCAAGCATAATTAAGCATTAAAACTTGTTATAAAAATCAGTTCGGATAATTACTCTCACAAACACAATTAGGCTTCTCGTCATATTTTAAGAAGTGTTATAATATGATTCAATGCAGGTTATTAGCAATAACCTATATTTCTGTACTGGAAGCTGAATAAAAAAAATAATTAAGTAAATGGTAATAGATATATGTAAAAGAAATTAAAGTGGGAAAGAGAACAAAAGAATTATATGAAACGTACATATAAAATTCGGAACCGGATATAAGCACAAAAATTACTAAATAATGAAACTAAAAAAAAAAAAAAAAAACTACAAGAACCTAATGAATAGAAATTATTTTTTAAAACTAATTCACCTTCCTCCTGTTTCCCTTTATCCAAATGAACAAAGGGCTTCTTTATATACCGAACAAACTGCAGAATCTGTTGTTCAGAAAACTCGATTATTTTTTTATTTCGAAATGAAATTTGTAAATAATTTGTTCACTACACTCTGCTGAGTTGTACTTAATGTAATAATAACAAAACTGTAAATCTGAAAATTTTCCTCAAGGCTGCAAAAAGATCTCAAGATTCCAGAACCATCTTGCCACAGACTCAATAGTAGCTATGCTAATGGTTTGACCTTGCCCTGTGGACCCGTCTCGTGAGCCCTAATGTATACCCTTCAGTCCCTCCTGGCAGCATTGAGGGGAGGTTCAGTCAGCGGCTGTCATAAGCAGTTTAAACCGGGAAGGTGGCGGATGAAAGAACTTGGTCCTTGTCTTCCCAAGAAAGGCCGGAGATTAATAAATTAGTCACTTGTGGCAGAAAGCTTTATTAAGACAGAGGAACAAAGTTTGCTGGAATCTCTCTAGTAACAATGCCTTTTCCCGGACCACCTCGTTAAAACAGGTGGAAAGTGGTGCCTTTCGCCTGCATTCGACAGAATGTGTGAAACATTTTTGAAAGTTGTTCTTTACAAAGTGCTCATCTGCTTTAAAAAAAAAAAAAAAAATACGCTTGTGAATGCAGGCTGTCCAGGAGGGGAGGAGCTGCAATATTTTACTTGGGGGAACTTCTAAATGGAGATAAAATAAGAAATAAAATATAATTGAGTAGTTCAAGGTAAATTTCAAAAAGAATGTATCTAGAGAAATATCTTCAAATACAAAAGCTCTTCCGTTAAAAATAATATGTGCAGATGATTCAAATCGAAGTCACAGGATATACGCGGATAGAGTACAGCAAAATGTTTATTATTTAATTTATTCAACAGTTAAGGTTGGTGAGAAACCAAACAGTACACATTAGTCTCTACCTTTGGCTCGCTTTCTACCATAAATGCGCCTCTCACGTTAGCCCAACTACTACAAGATACATCAGATGTAGCCAAAATACTTGCCTATCTAAAACGGATTCGATGTTATAACGCGCTTTATACATTAGTCAAAACATTTCAGGAACTACCTCTATGTCACTTCTCGCCACAGCAAAAGGCACGTTATAGTCTAGCTGCCTTGCGCCGTTAAGACCGAAGAAACAACCAAATAGTTTTACAATAGTAGGATTGCTGAAAATCATAATTTGGCTATTATCATAAACATATCTAATAAGTTAATGTAATATGTCATTGCAAAGTTGATTCTGTCATCAGCACCTTCCGTGTTTACATTTATTTAAATAATAAAAGCAAAGAACTATTATTACAAATAACAGTTGTATCTTATATTGACATTACTCAATATAACAGCGTTGTCCATACTAATAGTGGAAAAGATTCTTAATACAAGGTGACAGGAGGAAGGAGAGGGGGAAAAAAAACACCAGCCCGACTGTTACAAAATTAGGAGAGACCTTTAATCAAGAATTTGTTTGTTGTTAATTAGCAAGCGATCACTCAATAAAAAACAAAACAAGTAATGATTTAACAAAATTAAAAAATTAAAAATCTTATATTGTAAAAACAAATAAATATCAAATTTTACTAACAGCCAGATCCTGCTTATTTTTCAACATATATTAACATCGTATTGACTATTTTCACCTTTGCAAGCTGATGAATTTTATTTAAGCTGAATTTTATTTATTCTGACAGCTAAGAGCTTACTGCTCTTAGCTGTCAGAAGAGCATACCATTGAGTTCTGTTTATATTTACAGAGGCTCTGTTTAGAGGTTATATGAAATACTTAAATTCTAAATTAGACTTATTTGCTTTCTATTCTTACAATTACTATTCCAAGAGTTAATGCAAGTAGATATGTTTCATTCGACACATGTCATTTTTCCAACCTCTTGATATAGAGTTCCATCATCCGAAATTCACGACTAATAAACGATCACAACCATTGATCGTAGATTAATGGTACACTACCATCTTTATGCCACTTCAAACTTTTAAAATACATGCAATCCAGGTTCTAATCAGTGATGTCTCGATCACATGTAAGTACTCTTTAAGTGATCATACTTTCTGAACCTAAATTCGCGAAACATGCCACAACAAAGCATTTTTTTCTGATTTGTAATTTTTTAATAGGAAATATCCTACAAAAATTTAAAAATTAAACCATATATAAAGAATCGCTTTTATTGAAAAGAATAAAACAAAATAACATGAAAAAAAATAGAAAATTCAGCAAAATACTTATTATTAGATAATTCAACATTTTAAGCATTTTAAGTTATTAATTTTGTTCTTCATTTACCGACAAAGTTGGTGAGTTTTTTCAACAAAAGAAGGTGGAAAGGTTTTTCGAGGGAAAACTGATGGCGAATTTTTCCATTCGCATTGGCTGGAAGAACTCAACCATTCTATCCAAAAATCCATATGTGGAAGAGCGTTATCGCCCATAAAAATGAACTCAGGGCTTATAGCAACTCTGAAAAGCTTCGTATAGTCACTAGACTATCATCAACCAAGGCACTTCCCTTAAAAGATGTGGAGAATGGTGCAGCATTCATCGTGATGGATAGTCACAAGGTCATATCACCACCGAATTGATGGTGATCCCTTTCCTTGATATTAGACGAATGGGAGCGTGTTTCACGTTCTTTTTATAGAATCAGAATCAGTTTCTAGATTGCTAGACTGCATCTCGATTCATCTTTAAAGAGAACATTAGCCCTTCGGTTCCAGAAACAGTGTTGCCTGCATCGTCAGATGGACTCTATTGTTGGAACTGGTGCGGGGAACGCAAACGATGAGCCGACTAGCATACAGTTCACTTTCCTGAAGCTTAAAAAAAAAAAAAAGTGTGCCTTAAAACTGTAGATCCTGTAGCCCAGTGGTTTTCAACCTTTTTTTTAATAACAGCACCCCTAAGTAATTTATTTTATTTTGCGGCACCCCTACTCAATTTTCTGCCTGTTAGATCCGATTCTCTCTCTCTGTATATATCCGTGTGTGTGTGTGTGTTTTATTCTTTATATAGAGGTACCAAGTAAACATCATTTATAGATCACCACAACAAAGATACTGTACACCTTTTTATAATGAAATAAATATATAAATTAAAAAATAATAATAAGTTTAAGTAACTTAAACCAAAATTACGTGGCACCCCTGGAATGTTGTTGCGGCACTCTAAGGTGCCGCGGCATCCCGGTTGAAAACCACTGCTGTAGCCGATGGTGCTTCAAAAGGAAACCAGCCTGGCTATCATTTCTTTATAGCGTGTCAATGTTAGAGCCAGAAAGCGATCATCTAGGAATGCGGTTAACTTGCTTTTGAGATGCTTCTCCTACCTCCTGATACGCAATTCGTGGCTACTTAGTCGGCATGGCGTATTGCAGTCTACCACTCCTTAGCAGAGCGCTGAGTTCGATTCCAGTATGACAAGAGGAATTTCTTAAAGATTTCTACAATCAAGGCTGCCATTAGCTGATCTTAAGGAAGGAGTAAGAGCCCGCAAACATGCAAATCGGCACATGAACACATACTTCTATAGATAACTGCAAATATAGATATGAGCAACAAGTTCTGATGCCATTACATTTTTTTTATTTATTATTTTTTATTTATTTATTTTTATTTATTATTATTATTTTTTGTTATTTATTTTGTGTTTCCTGACATTATTATCCTCGCGAGTAGCACAGTAGTTCTGATCACTGTCCTTCCACACCGTGTAGAAATGGAGTGCGTTCGCATTCCGTCAAAGATACGATAAAGTTTTACGGCCCTTTTTACACCGTGGCCGAGATAGTCGGGCCTTGGGAGCGGGGAATCATTTAACTCACAGAAATCTTTGTCTAGCAAACAGGCAAACTGGGCAGACAGTGCAGGCAATTTACAAGCACAATATACTGAGGGTATATAAGCTTATGAACTTATGCTGCGGCTTTGGAACTCCCCTTCCCATATGATTTTTTTTTTTTTTTTTTTGTCTCCTGACTTTCTTATAGTAACAATGAAATTCATTTTGTTGATATGTTTAGTTCTGCCCATTTCAGCCAAACTGTCATGCCATCAGCTGTCCGCCACTCCGAATCTTCGAAACGTCTATCTTACACTATACAGAAATTAAACCGTGCTTGTTTTAACTTGAAATTAAACCCTAAGTCCTTGTTTTAACTGTTATAATATAATAACAAAGGGCAGGGTTTCCGAAACTACCATGCATCTCAGGGTCCCTAGATATCGTTGTAACTTGATTAGATTTACTGATTCTTAACATGTGCCTCACACATTTACCCAGAGAGAGAGAGAGAAATGCTGCCTCAGTTACTTTCTATGGATAAATGTGTGAGGCAGAATTTTAAGATAAAGCTTATTGTGATGGAAAAGAAACGGAAAGGTGTGGAATTACACAACAAAATTGAAATTATAATTGCTTGCGAGACTAGGTAAAGCAAAACAGATAGACAATACGAGTCATTTTCATTGGCCGCTCTTTTGTAACTGCAAAGAATAAGGATAAGTATAGAGATAGCATTTTTCCCTTGACAGTACTCCAGAAAAGAAGAAAAATTTGATTCCGAGGTGCTAAATTAATTTGGTGTAGCCCTTCATCGAGTATCATTTGTATGCAAGATATTCCGATGAGCATAGTTTTATTGCGTTAAAATTTATTATTATAATGAATAGCAACCAGAAGTCAATACACAAAATTCTCAATTTTTTTCGATATCTGTCCACTGTTCAAACCTTTAATTTGGCTATACGAGTATTTCCCCCCCCCCCCAAATTTCTCTAGCTTGTTTCACTATTTTCCTTGGTAAATTGTTCCACTCTCTATAGTCACGCAATTTGACAATGAAACTTCCGGCGTTTTTTGTCAAAAAAAGCATACAGTAGTGCTCAAAAAATTGCATCACCTCATTTTTTAGGTTGTTTGTCCTTATACTGGCAGCTAATATTTTAGAAATAGCCGAAAGAACATAAATACTCATATGAAACTATTAATTGCAGAAAAATTTACTTTTATGCCTTATGGGTAAATATACAATGAATAAGCACTTTTCTCCAAAATAATAGCAAGTTATACTTATGGTTCATATGATAACAAAAATTCTATGAAAACAGTGATTTCTTTTTCATTACTTTGCTCATACCAGGTTGACAGGCAGCTATATAAATAGAAAACACAACAAAGT